>NC_041390.1:313791245-313793795 GCF_002162155.2 Triticum dicoccoides | reverse complement strand
GATATGATGACCTATCTGGGTTATCGCTGGCACCCTGAGTACACCGTCTACGAGGAGTACCAGGACTTTAACCAGGAGCAGTACCGTGCCATCGTCCACCTCTACTCTCGGGAGTATGAGTCCACTACCGTGCTGCACACCGCTCATGGTGTTGGAGTGACCATCGAGATGGCAGTCCACGATGCGGCTCATGCTGCTCTGACACGTCTTCGTGGAGAGTACCAGGCATTGGACACTTCCCCTTTCAGGCACATTCCTATCGCATCTGACGTTGGTGCGGAGGGATACTACACTGCCGCCTACTCCACCGTCACCCGAGAGCCTTTCCACCATCAGCGCCTGGTTCTGCATGCTGATGGGCTGGACCGAGCTAACAGAGCTCTTCGCCACGAGTTGTACACCACTCGTCAGCACCTTTACAGGGCTCTGACGCAGTTGCACCCCTTTGTCCGGTCTGGACAGCTGCCGCGTTCTGCGATCTACCCAGCCAGGACCGTGATGCCCCACGGTGTCGGATGGCCAGAGGTGGGAGGCTACTCTCCCGCACTTGGTCCTCTTCTGCCACCTGAGCGTCGGGTTCTACACCAGAGTATCCGCGGCCCCCAGGCCACTGACGTGGAGGACTATCCGTTGCCTCACTACCAGCTGTCAGGTTACAGCTACCTTCACAGTACCTCCTGGGACTGATGTAGTCTTGGTCATTAGTTTTAGATGCACTCGCGAGCCTACGTGCCGCCTATGATGACTTAGTCTATGTACGGAACTCTGTGTACTGAACTCTATGTCCGACCCCTTTTGTAAGTTATGCCGACTATCTATGTGGTATCTGTCGTGCTCCTTTCATTATGCATGTTTCATCATGAATGACTCTTGTCTATGCAAATTCTCAATACTGAACTACCCCTGTTATATATTAGCAGGATGGTTAGACCAGCTGGTCGTGGTCGTGGTGGCAACTTCCCACCACCGCCTGAGTACATGGCTGGTATGATCCAACAGCTTGAGATGAATCGCCAGTTCATGGAAAACATGATGGCTCAGTTTCCTCGCCCCGATATGAACCAGCATCCAAACACAACAACTCTGCAGGATTTCATACGCCTCAACCCAAGTGTGTACCGCAGCTCAACCCAGCCGCTGGATGCTGATGACTGGCTCCGTGACATCACCTATGAGATGGAGTCTGCTGATGTAGCCCCTGCCAGCTATGTCACTTTTGCTTCCTTCTTCCTGAAGGGACCCGCAGCTCAATGGTGGGACAGCCATAGGCGTACTCTGCCAGTTGGGACAATCATCTCCTGGCCAGACTTTCAGGCTGCCTTCCGTGCCCGCTTCATTCCTCAGGGAATCATGGACAGGAAGAAGCGTGAGTTTCGCAACCTCACCCAAGGCAACAAGACTGTTGAAGCTTATCAGCGGGAGTTTCTGGACTTATCCCGCTATGCTGAAGAAGACATTGCAACTGATGCTCGCAGACAGGAAAAGTTCCGTGAAGGCCTTCAAGCTGACATCAAGCTCACACTTCTAGTGCATGACTTTGCCGATTTCGCCACCTTGGTGAACAAGGCCATCAATGTCGAGACTGGTCTGCAAGAACACCAGAGCTCTCAAAGGCGCAACCGTGACACGGGCTCATCTTCGGGCCCGCCCTCGCAGAAGCGTAAGATATGGATCCCGAACAGCATGTACCGTCCAACTGCACCTGCCCCAAGGCAGTCTTATGCTGCACCTCGTCTGCCGGCTGCTCCAACCAGGCAGCCGAGGCTTCCAGCTCCACCACCCCAAGCTCCTGTTCCTACCCCCGAGAATGGGTTGTGTTTCAGGTGCGGACAACCAGGGCACCGTGCTAGGGAATGCAACCAGAAACAGAATCAACTGGCCCTTCCAGCAACTGGCCGTGGGAACAACCAGGCCCGCAACAACTATGCCAAGTCCTATGGCCGTGTTCATGCCAACCACATTGATCTGAATGAAGATCAAGACCAGCCTGCTACTGTGATGGGTACACTCCTTGTAAATTCAGTACCAGCATCTGTTTTATTTGATACTGGAGCATCGCATTCATTCATGTCAGAAGATTTTGCATTCATGCATGGCATTAAAAGTGAAGACATGAACGCTTCTCTATTAGTGCACACCCCTGCGGGCCAATGTCGAACCTCCATGATTTGCAACGACGTCCCTGTAGAGATTGAAGGACTGGAATTCCTTGTCTCTCCCATCGTACTGAAGTCCTGTAGCATTGATCTCATTCTGGGAATGGATTGGTTAAAGGCGCATACCGCTTCTATCGTTTGCGCCACCAAGACCGTCCATCTGCTACACCCTTCTGATGAAATAATTAGCTACGATGCTCATCTGGTTCGGAATGCCGAGGCCAGACTTTATGCCTTAAACGCATTGAACGCTGCACCACTTGAGGGCATTGAAAACATTCCCGTCGTGCGTGAATTCCTAGATGTCTTTCCTGAAGAACTCCCAGGGATTCCCCCTGCTAGAGCTGTCGAATTCGTCATCGACTTGAAACCAGGCACCACTCCTATAGCCAAG
>NC_041390.1:313787774-313788979 GCF_002162155.2 Triticum dicoccoides | reverse complement strand
TTCCGTATGCTGAGTTCTCTTATAATAATAGCTATCAAGCTAGTCTGAAGATGGCCCCCTTCGAAGTGTTATATGGACGAAAGTGCCGAACCCCTCTGAACTGGTCAGAAACTGGGGAACGTCCACTCTTTGGCCCGGATATTATCCAAGATGCCGAAGAACAAGTCCGCATTATTCGCGAGAATCTCAAGACTGCTCAGTCACGTCAGAAGAGTCAGTATGACCGTCATCATAAAGACATGGTCTATCAACCTGGCGAAAAGGCCTATCTTCGCGTTACACCAATGAAGGGTGCTCACCGCTTCGGGATCAAAGGGAAGCTAGCTCCCCGCTATATTGGCCCATTCACTATTCTGGAAAGGCGTGGAAAAGTGGCATATCAACTGGAGCTTCCGTCGAACCTTTCTCAGGTTCACGATGTGTTCCATGTGTCACAACTCCGCCGTTGCTTCAAGGACCCAATCCGAGCTGTGGACCATGAAGTGCTCGAATTGCAACAGGACCTCTCCTATAAAGAGCATCCGGTCCGCATTCTCGACCAAGCTGAACGCCGCACACGCTAGAAGGCGATCAAGTTCCTCAAGGTCCAGTGGTCGAATCACTCTGAAGACGAAGCCACCTGGGAACGCGAGGATCGCCTGCGTGATGAATACCCCGCACTGTTTCCTTCTACCTCCTAAAATCTCGGGACGAGATTTCTTGTAGTGGAGGAGATTTGTAACGCCCGGATAATCTTGCTACAGCAATCCCATGCTAATCATGGCACGTCATCCCGATTACTGTTGCTATCCTCGCAATAATTCGAAACCGTTCAAATTCAAAATTCAAATTGATGAAAACAATAAAAGTTTTAAAAATTTAAAATAAAATTGTTCGGTGGTTGGCGAATATTACAAAGGTAATTATGGTGCAACAGGCATAATTTTATAAAATGGCTAAATGGATTAAATGATTTAAACAGAAAAGAAATAAAAGAAGAAAATACAAAAGGAAAGAAAAACAGAAAACCAAAAAAAAAACAAAAGGAGGGAAGCCCCCCCCCTGCTGGACCGCGGCCCAGCTGGCCAACTGGGCCACCACCAGGCCCGGCCGGCCCCCACCCCTCTCACCTTATCCCCCACGACGGAAACCCTAGCCCACTCCCGATCCCCACTCTCCCCTCACTCCCCCGATCTGGATCGAGATCGGGGCGACCACGCCACCGC
>NC_041390.1:313779340-313786121 GCF_002162155.2 Triticum dicoccoides | reverse complement strand
CCTTGATCACCAGATATCGCCTATTCTTATCTATACTGCTTGCATTAGAGTAGTGTAGCATGTTACTGCTTTCCGTTGATCCTATTCTGATGCATAGCCTGACATTGTTGCTACACCTGTTGATACCTTACCTGCAATCCTAAATGCTTAGTATAGGATGCTAGTTTATCATCATTGGCCCTACATTCTTGTCAGTCTGCCTTGCTATACTATTGGGCCGTGATCACTCGGGAGGTGATCACGGGTATATACTATACATACATACATACTATACAGATGGTGACTAAAGTCGGGTCAGCTCGAAGAGTACCCGCGAGTGATCCACGGATTGGGGGCTGAAAGGACCTTTGTCCCGACGGCCCTCTGTGTGGATCTTTGTGGCGGAGCGACAGGGCAGGTTGAGACCGCCTAGGAGAGAGGTGGGCCTGGCCCTGTTCGGCGTTCGCAGACATTTAACACGCTTAACGAGATCTTGGTATTTGATCTGAGTTGGCTACGAGCCTATACGCACTAACCATCTACGTGGGAGTAGTTATGGGTATCCCGACGTCGTGGTATCAGCCGAAGCACTTCAGACGTCAGCGACGGAGCGGCGCGCGCCGAATTGGACTGGAACGCCACTAGGCTAGGTCTGTTTTCGGCCGCCCTCGCAACGTGCAGGTGTGCTATGGGCGATGGGCCCAGACCCCTGTGCGCTTAGGTTTAGACCGGCGTGCTCGCCTCTCTGTTTTGCCTAGGTGGGGCTGCGACGTGTTGATCTTCCGAGGCCGGGCATGACCCAGGAAAGTGTGTCCGGCCAAATGGGATCAAGCGTGTTGGGTTATGTGGTGCACCCCTGCAGGGAAGTTAATCTATTCGAATAGCCGTGATCTTCGGTAACAGGACGACTTGGAGTTGTACCTTGACCTTATGACAACTAGAACCGGATACTTAATAAAACACACCCTTCCAAGTGCCAGATACAACAGGTGGTCGCTCTACCTCAGGGATATGAGGAGGGGATCGCCGGGTAGGATTATGCTATGAGATGTTACTTGGAGATGCTACTTGGAGGACTTTGACCTACCCTCTTCTGCCTGTTGCAAGACGAAGGTGACCAGAAGCGTAGTCTTCGACAGGATTAGCTATCCCCCTCTTATTCTGGCATTCTGCAGTTCAGCCCACTGATATGGCCTCCTTACACATATACCCATGCATATGTAGTGTAGTTCCTTGCTTGCGAGTACTTTGGATGAGTACTCACGGTTGCTTTCTCCCCCCTTTTCTCCCCTTTCCCTTCTTTCTGGTTGTCGCAACCAGATGCTGGAGTCCAGGAGCCAGACGCCACCGTCGACGACGACCCCTACTACACCGGAGGTGCCTACTACTACGTGCAGCCCGCTGACGACGACCAGGAGTAGTTTAGGAGGATCCCAGGCAGGAGGCCTGCGCCTCTTTCGATCTGTATCCCAGTTTGTGCTAGCCTTCTTAAGGCAACTTGTTTAACTTATGTCTGTACTCAGATATTGTTGCTTCCGCTGACTCGTCTATGATCGAGCACTTGTATTCGAGCCCTCGAGGCCCCTGGCTTGTATTATGATGCTTGTATGACTTATTTTATTTGTAGAGTTGTGTTGTGATATCTTCCCGTGAGTCCCTGATCTTGATCGTACACATTTGCGTGCATGATTAGTGTACGATTAAACCGGGGGCGTCACAGCCATGGCATGGGAGAGCGAGGGAGAGGAGCTGGAGAGGAGAGGGGGTGTCTGGGGGGTTCGGGGGAGAGAGGGAGGCCAATTCACGGCGTTAGCCGGGCGAGGGAGGCGGCGAGGCGGCGAGCAGGTGCGTGGCACCCATGCGGTGCTCGCCGTCGAGCACCTGCCTGCCTGCCTGGCCGGCAAGCAGCTCGCTGGCGCGGTGCTGGGCTGGGCCGGCAGGTGGGCCGGGTGCTGGGCGCCAGGTAAGCCTTTTCCATTTTCTTTCTGTTTTCTGTTTTTTTAATACTTCTGCAACTTTGTTGAATTTAATAAAATACTTAGGCAACTCCAAAAATCACCAAACTACTCCTGGTCCATAGTTGGATTATTTCCAACATGAAACATTTTAGTTTGGAGTTATTTGAGCATTTAAATATTTTATATAATTTTAAATGCCCATTCAAATACTTATGATTTAAATCAAAAACCCTATGATGGCCTAGGAAAATGTGCACCACTTTTGGCAGAGGTTCTGAACCAAGACAAAAATGATGGGCATTTTAGAAGGGCATTTCAGGTTCATTGAAAAAGTTTTTTAGTAAACCCTAATTGGTTTCAGAGGGGACTGGGGGTTCTGTCATCCCCATTTCAGGTTTCTGATGAAAGAGTAAACATGATGCAACACTCTAATGCATGGCTAACTAGGATGTGACAACTTTAGTGAGAGATCATCTTATAATGCTATCGTCAAACTAAGCAAAAATAAGATGCATAAAGGATAAACATCACATGCAATCAAAAAATGTGACATGATATGGCCATGATCATCTTGCGCCTTTGATCTCCATCTCCAAAGTACCATCATGATCTCTATCGTCACTGGCATGATACCATGATCTCCATCATCTTGATCTCTTATCAACGTGTCGTCACATGGTCGTCTCGTCAACTATTGCTCTTGCAACTATTGCTATCGCATAGCGATAAAGGAAAGCAATTATTTGGCGCTTGCATCTTATGCCATAAAGAGACAACCATAGGGCTTCTTCCAGTTGCCGATAACTTCAATAAAACATGATCATCTCATACAACAGCTTATATCTCATCACATATTGACCATATCACATCACAACAAGCCCTACAAAAATAAGTTAAATGTCCTCTACTTTGTTGTTGCAAGTTTTACGTGGCTACTACGGGCTGAGCAAGAACCGTTCTTACCTACGCATCAAAAACCACAACGCGGTATAGTGATTGCTTTTTGATCTTCAGAATGAACCCTATTCATTGAATCCAATTCAACTAAAGTTGGAGAAACTGACACCCACCAGCCACCTGTGTGCGAAGCACGTCGGTAGAACCAGTCTCGCATAAGTGTACGCGTAATGTCGGTCTGGGCCGCTTCATCCAACAATACCGCCGACTCAAGAATCAACTAGTGACGGCAAGCAATATGTATATACCCATGACCACAACTCCTTTGTGTTCTACTCGTGCATATAACATCTACGCATAAACATGGCTCTGATACCACTGTTGGGGAACGTAGTAATTTTTAAAAAACTCATACGCACAAGCAAGATCATGGTGATGCATAGCAACGAGAGGGGAGAGTGTTGTCCACGTACCGTCGTAGACCATAAGCGGAAGCGTTATGACAACACAGTTGATGTAGTCGTACGTCTTCACGATCGACCGATCCTAGTACCGAAAGTACGACACCTTCACGATCTGCACACGTTCGGCTCGGTGGCATCCCACGAACTCATGATCCAGCAGAGTGCCGAGGGAGAGCTTCTTCAGCACGACGGTGTGATGACAGTGGTGATGATGCTATCGGAACAGGGCTTCGCCTAAGCACCGCTATGATATGACCGAGGTGGATTATGGTGGAGGGGGCACCGCACACGACTAAGAGATCAATGATGAACTTGTGTGTCTATGGGGTGCCTCTGGCCACGTCTATAAAGGATGGAGTGAGGAGGAGGTTGTCCCTCATAGGGCGTGCCCAAAGTGTGGAGTCCTACTAGGACTCCCTAGTCCGAGTAGGATTCCACCTCCCACATGGAATAGGAAAAAGGGAAGGGAGAAGGAGAAGGAAGGAAGGGGGTGCCCCCTTTCCCTTGTCCAATTCAGACCAGTCCATGGGGAAGGGGCACGGCCACCCTTGAGGCCTTTCTCTCCTTTCCCGTATGGCCCATTAAGGCCCAATACGAATTCCCGTAACTCTCAGGTACTCTGAAAAATACCCGAATCACTCGAAACCTTTCTGATGTCCGAATATAGCCTTCCAATATATCGATCTTTACGTCTCGACCATTTCGAGACTCCTCGTCATGTCCCCAATCTCATCCGGGACTCTGTACAAACTTCGGTAATCAAATCACATAACTCATAATACAAATCATCACATAATGTTAAGCGTGCAGACCCTACGGGTTCGAGAACTATGTAGAAATGACCGAGACTCATCTCCAGTCAATAACCAATAGCGGAACCTGGATGCTCATATTGGTTCCTACATATTCTACGAAGATCTTTATCGGTCAAACCGCATAACAACATACATTGTTCCCTTTGTCATCGGTATGTTACTTGCCTGAGATTCGATCGTCGGTATCCTCATACCTAGTTCAATCTCGTTACCGGCAATTCTCTTTGCTTGTTCCGTAATGCTTCATCCCGCAACTAACTCATTAGTCACAATGCTTGCAAGGCTTATAGTGATGTGCATTACCGAGAGGGCCCAGACATAACTCTCCAATACACGGAGTGACAAATCCTAATCTTGATCTATGCCAACTCAATAAACACCATCGGAGACACCTGTAGAGCATCTTTATAATCACCCAGTTATGTTGTGACGTTTGATAGCACACAAGGTGTTCCTCCGGTATTCGATAGTTGCATAATCTCATAGTCTGAGGAACATGTATAAAAGTCATGAAGAAAGCAGTAGCAAAGAAACTGTAACGAACATTGTGCTAAGCTAACAGATGGGTCAAGTCAATCACATCATTATCTAATGATGTGACCCCGCTTATCAAATGACAACTCTCTGTCCATGGCTAGGAAACTTAACCATCTTTGATTAACGAACTAGTTAAGTAGAGGCATACTAGTGACACTCTATTTGTCTATGTATTCACACATGTACTAAGTTTCCGGTTAATACAATTAGAGAAAGAATAATAAACATTTATCATGATATAAGGAAATATAAATAACAACTTTATTATTGCCTCTAGAGCATATTTCCTTAACTAGAGGCCGGTGCCTTCCCGGCCGCTCTTCGGGCCTCAAGAAGGTGTTGGGCGGCGCAGTCTTGCTGCTCAAGGATGAAGCCGACGCTGGGGTCGCCCAACCACTGGGGATGATCAATAGAGGAGCCCTCGGCATGCCTTCTACACCCCAGGCCGGACCGCGAAGTAAGGATGCTGGAAGCACAGGCTTACGGCCCCTCATCGATACTTCTACCTCCTGGACCGACCCCGTGCCTCGTGAGGGAGTTCAGTGCGGGGGGCTCGAAATCAAGAGTGAGCCAAGGATTTGTGGGGGTCGCTTCTCAGGAGGCCCGGCTGCCACAGCCGAAGGGACCCTGAGGAGCCATTGTCAGGAAAGGACGCGATACGCGGGAAATCACAAAGATAAGGTATTTACTCATCTATGGCTGTGTATTTCCTCTGCTTCAGCGGCTGGTAGGCGCCGCCCCTGCAGCTTGGAGGCCCTTTCCTCTTGCGAAGTCTTCAAGGTTCATGCAAAGTTGGCCGAAGCTCGGGGCATGGCTGTCAGCAGCTGGGGCGCTTGTCAGGGCTTCTTGGGCAGCAACCTCGAGAGCACCAGGTTGCGCCTGCTCACCAGCCGCCACCTCGGGACCACTCACTCGAGCTTCGATGGCAATCGCCGCACGAGCATTGGGCTGCACTAGCTCTCCAACGGCTCCGTCAGGAGCACTCACTAGAATCTCAGCAGTGACTGCCTCGGGAGCACCTAGCGACACCCGCTCCCCAGCAGTCGTCCCAATGGCACCCGATGGTGTTCGCCCCCCTGCATCCACATCTGGGGCGCGTGCCGCACGGTCAACGAGCAAGGGATCCATGAAGATGGGATTCTCGTGAGGCCCTTCAAGGCCTATCAGATGCAGCCCCAACTCATCAAAAGGGGGCATCTGCCTCATGAAGTTGTAACGCCCCGGGACCGATGTGCTAGGTGTACTCCAGTTATTCGTTGTTGTTGCCTTGTCATTGCTTGCGTGTCATGCATTGCATATCATGTCATCATGTGCATGTCATTTGCATACATGTTCATCTCATGCATCCGAGCATTTTCCCTGTTGTCCATTTTGCAATCTGGCGCTCCTATGTCACCCGGTGTCCCTTTCTACCTCTTTTCATGTGCGGGTGTTAAAAGTTTTCGTATTGGACTGGGACTTGTCATGCGGCCTTGGTTTACTACCGGTAGACCGCCTGTCAAGTTTTGTGCCATTTGGACTTCGTTTGATACTCCAACGGTTAACCGAGGGACCGAAAAGGCCTCGCGTGTGTTGCAGCCCAACACCCTTCCAATTTGGCCCAAAACCCACCAAAACCTGTTCCATCATCTAGAGCGTTCGATCACGACCGTGTGGCCGCAAACCGCACATCATTTGGAGCTTCCTAGCTCCCTCTACCTCTATATTAAGGTCACCCTCTCGAAATCCCGGGTCTCCTAGTCCCCCTAACCCTAATTTCCGCTCGCGCCGCCGCCGGACAATGTCCGCCCTAGCCGGACAGACCCGCCGCCGCCTCCCGGCCTGTGACGCCCGGATAATCAAGCTACAGTAACCTCTGCTAATGACGCCTTGTCACCTCCATTACTGTCGCTAATCTCGCGTTAGTTCAAAACGATTCGAATTCAAATTTGAATTTTTGGCAAACAAACAAAGTTTTCAAACTTTAAAACAAAAATGTTCGGACCGTGTCAAATATTGCATAGATAATTATGGTGAAGTAAACACATTTTTATAAAATGCATAAATATTTTAAATTGAATAAAAAAGAAAGGAAAATAATAAAAAAAAGAAACAAGTGAAAGGAAAACAAAATAAAACAAAAACAACAGAC
>NC_041390.1:313771447-313779051 GCF_002162155.2 Triticum dicoccoides | reverse complement strand
CCGGAACCACGTCGCCACGCCGCCCGACCCCGCCGCCGTCGCACCTCGCCGGGACGCCGCCGCCTCCACCTCGTCGTTCTACCCCGCCGGACTGCCTCCTCTCCGACGCGCGTCACCATCCTCCTCCCCGCGCCCCATTGCCCCGATCCCTGCATCCCGCAGTGAGCCCCGACTCCTCCTCCCCTCCTCTGTCTCACGCGCTCACCGCGGCCGGGTCGCGCCCTGGCCGAGCGTGGCGCCCCGTCCGGCCACGCCACTTTGCGCTCGCCTCGCCCGAAGATGCCGCTCCTTCGTCCCCTGTCCCCACGTCCCCGTGTCGCCTCCCACCGCGGTGATCGCCGCTCCGGCCGCTTGGCCGGCACCGTGGCCTCCGGCCCCGCCTTGCGCCATCACCTCCCCTGCTCCGGCCACCTCGGCCATGGCCTGGCCCCTCTCCTAGCGTCGCCGCTGGCCATTGGCCGCGTGCGCCCCGCTGCCTGCTGCCGTTCCTGCCGGCCCCGCCGCTCGCCGGCGCTGGCCGCCCCTCTCCCCGACCCCATCGGCGCCCGCGCGCGCCACCGGGTGCGTCCTCGTGGCTGCGCCCATGCGCCCGAACTCCCTGTGCCTGTAGCCCACACCCGCTATGGCCCCCTTGCCTATGACATGTGGGGCCCCAACCCCCCCACAGAACGTTTACAAAAATAATAATAATTAATTAATTAGTTAATTAAAGAAATAGTTAACTTAATTAATTTTGATTAATTAAACTAATCAAATAACTAAACTAACTAAACTGTTAGTCAATTAATTAATTACTCAATGACAGTGGCCCCCTCCTAATTAATACTAATTAGGTTAAATTAGATGACTAATTAAAATGTGTCACTGACCAGTGGGTCCCACTGGTCAGGTTGACCAGTCAACCCTGTTGACTGCTGACATCAGCATGACATCGTGCTGATGTCATAATTCCATTTTAGAATTAAATTAAATAATTAATTAAATTCCAGAAATTAAATAAATCTTTAGAAAATCATATCTTTTAATCCGTAACCCGGATTAAAATATTTTGAACATGAAAGTTGCTCAGAACGACGAGACGATTCCGGATACGCAGCCCGTTCGTCCACCACACACCCCTAACATATCAAACTCGCAACTTTCCCCCTCCGGTTCCTCTGCCCGAAAACACGGAACCCCGGGAATACTTTCCCGGATGTTTTCCCCCCTTCACCGGTATCACCTACTACCACGTTAGGGCACACCGAACACCGCGTATTGCCTTGTTATATTTTGTGATGCTTTGTTTGCTCTGTATTCATTATTTCTTCCCCCTCTTCTCTCCGGTAGACTACGAGACCGACGCTGCTACTGACCAGTTCGACTACGGAGTTGACGACCCCTCTCTCTCTTGCCAGAGCAACCAGGCAAGCCCCCCCTTTGATCACCAGATATCGCCTACTCTTCTCTATACTGCTTGCATTAGAGTAGTGTAGCATGTTACTGCTTTCCGTTAATCCTATTCTGATGCATAGCCTGTCATTGCTGCTACAATCATTGATACCTTACCCGCAATCCTAAATGCTTAGTATAGGATGCTAGTGTTCCATCAGTGGCCCTACACTCTTGTCCATCTGCCATGCTATACTACTGGGCTGTGATCACTTCGGGAGGTGATCACGGGCATATACTATATACTTTACACTGTTACATTACCTGTGATACTGTTCGGAGTTGGGGGCTGAAGGGGCAGGTGGCTCCATCCCGGTAGAGGTGGGCCTGGGTTCCCGACGGCCCCCGACTGTTACTTTGTGGCGGAGCGGCAGGGCAGGTTGAGACCACCTAGGAGACAGGTGGGCCTGGCCCTGTTCGGCGTTCGCGGATACTTAACACGCTTAACGAGATCTTGGTATTTGATCTGAGTTGGCTACGAGCCTATACGCACTAACCATCTACGCGGGAGTAGTTATGGGTATCCCGACGTTGTGGTATCAGCCGAAGCACTTCAGACGTCAGCGACGGAGCGGCGCGCGCCGGATTGGAACGTAAGCCTGCTCTTGTATTAAGGGGGCTAGTTCTGCTTCCGGCCGCCCTCGCAACGTGCAGGTGTGCTATGGGCGATGGGCCCAGACCCCTGTGCGCTTAGGTTTAGACCGGCGTGCTGGCCTCTCTGTTGTGCCTAGGTGGGGCTGCGACGTGTTGATCTTCAGCGGCCGGGCATGACCCAGGAAAGTGTGTCCGGCCAAATGGGATCAAGCGTGTTGGGGAATGTGGTGCACCCCTGCAGGGAAGTTAATCTATTCGAATAGCCGTGATCTTCGGTAACAGGACGACTTGGAGTTGTACCTTGACCTTATGACAACTAGAACCGGATACTTAATAAAACACACCCTTCCAAGTGCCAGATACAACCGATGGTCGCTCTACCTCAGGGATATGAGGAGGGGATCGCCGAGTAGGATTATGCTATGAGATGCTATTTGGAGATGCTACTTGGAGATGCTACTTGGAGGACTTCAATCTACTCTCTTCTACTTGATGCAAGATGGTGGCTGCGAGAAGCGTAGTCTTCGACAGGATTAGTTATCCCCCTCTTATTCTGGCATTCTGCAGTTCAGTCCACTGATATGGCCTCCTTACACATATACCCATGCATATGTAGTGTAGTTCCTTGCTTGCGAGTACTTTGGATGAGTACTCACGGTTGCTTTCTCCCCCCTTTTTCCCCTTTCCTTTCTTTCTGGTTGTCGCAACCAGATGCTGGAGTCCAGGAGCCAGACGCCACCGTCGACGACGACCCCTACTACACTGGAGGTGCCTACTACTACGTGTTGCCCGCTGATGACGACCTGGAGTAGTTTAGGAGGATCCCAGGCAGGAGGCCTGCGCCTCTTTCGATCTGTATCCCAGTTTGTGCTAGCCTTCTTAAGGCAAACTTGTTTAACTTATGTCTGTACTTAGATATTGTTGCTTCCGCTGACTCGTCTATGATCGAGCACTTGTATTCGAGCCCTCGAGGCCCCTGGCTTGTATTATGATGCTTGTATGACTTATTTATGTTTTAGAGTTGTGTTGTGATATCTTCCCGTGAGTCCCTGATCTTGATCGTACACGTTTGCGTGCATGATTAGTGTACGATTGAATCGGGGGCGTCACAAGTTGGTATTAGAGCCGACTGCCTATAGGAATCCCTCTTTCCAACTCCTTGGCCGAAGTCGAGTCTAGTCGTTGAAAAACTTTTACTAACATGGCTGTGTGGCCCATGGGCCCACGTCGCCATCGGGAGGTATTAGGATCTTTTATTCCTCGACCTTTACTCTGGGATTCTGAACCCTCTTCTATTCGGGTTAAACGATTTTTACTAAAAACTAACTTTAGGTTCTCGAAAATACTTTCTCCCGGAGAGCCCCTTCAGTCCAGATGGTCACCGGCTGCACCAGAAGATTTCGGAGATACTCTTTGATATTCTCTCGAGACTTTGTGCCCATCACTTTTGCTATTCCCGACCACCGATAAATCCTTATGGATAACTACTTACACTTGCCATTCTTACGATCATTCCCCATTGTTCTTGTTATTACAAGATACCCGAAGTTTTCTCTATTGTTCCGAGAATACTTCGTGCCTACTGCCTAGCAGTTCTTTGCCACATGAATACCCCTTCAAATAAATCCCCGCACTTGTCAAGTATTCGCTCATCCCCAGTTGTTCATGAGTTTCACAAAAGTCTTTAAAATACTATTCGATCTTCCGAAAATCCTCTGGAGCCTTTGGCTCTTGAAATTCTTGCTTGCTCGCATTATGGTTAATCCCATAAGTCTCGTAGTCTTAATGACATTCCTTGTCATTATCATTTTGAGTCTGTTGACTCAATATGTTTGCGAATGCACGCAATCATCATTGATCCTTATAAATTACTTCTCCGGCTAAGCTGCCATTCTTTTAACTGGAATTGGTTCTCGACCAATCCAATTGTCATTGATTGTACCCTAAGGCTATTCAACTTATCCATCCCTACTCAGAGCATTGGTTCTGATCCCTTGATTTGGAACTCATAATTCCTTTGCATTTGACAATTGAGTTAGTCAGTTGTTTCTATAATCTAATCTCCTTGCAATCTTCTTCCTCTAGTTGAGTACCGATGCTCACGTCAGATCCCTTGTGGACCACCAGATCCTTTGTTGGATTTTATCTGACAACGCCCTTCATATTCAATAATCTTGTGAGCCTTTCCTCTGATACATAATGCCTTTGGTAAATTGTATCCTCTGCTTTCTTAACCATGCTCTGTCTTCGAGCTTGAGTTAATTACTTCTAAAGATTCTGGTATATGATTCTAAGATGCCCCGATGGGTTGAACCTATGCCTTCCTTAATAGGTGTGAACTCGAAAGTTTTCACGAGTCGTACTCTTCTGGTATTTTGCCAGATAAAATTTCGAAACTGCAACTTCATTGAGCGCGAGAAGTGAATGAAAGGTTGTGCATTGGAGAAGTGGGAGTCGACCTTGAACTTTGCGTTCATGCCCATGGACACGATGTACATCTTCTCATCGAAGCTTCTTTTAAAATCAATTATTCCCTTGGTATAAGTTCATCTTATATATGAGATCTGGCATTTTTGCAATCGTGGTTCTGACCATGTTCCCCTTTAAATATCATGTCCTGTGCAAGTTTAAGCACTTGTCTTCTATAGAGCAATACCCCAGTTCAACTTCTAGTTTGATCTGTCGTCGAGTATTACCACCTGGTATCTCGAGATTATCTTGGAACTGCATAATTTCTTATGAGTTCTTCATCAAGTACTACATACTCACCGATTACAATTTTTCATGGGCTCGGAGTTATTGAACACTCAAAGACACCGATAACTGAACCGAGTCCGCTCTACGGTTCAACAACTCTTCAGTAAGCTTCTATAAGTACGAGTTTGTACCCGATCACACCATTCCTAGCCTGTTTGGCTATATCATTGTCGTGACGATTCTAACGGTGCTACCTGGTCCTTATTCTCGGAGCACCAATTTTCGACGATGAACTAACCTTACGTCGATTTTCGTCGTCATACCCCTTCACCTTAAACAACAAGCTTGAGTTCGAGTTTGTGTCGTAGCCATGGTTCCAATGACTTTTGGCTTCATCATTCCTTTGACTTGATGTCGTCGCTGATTGATTACTTCTTCATGAAATCTGTCGACAAATGTGTCGTGATCCTCATCAACCTTATGAGTTCTTCCAGGATATCAATTGAATTCATGATGAGAAATACCATCCTTGTCCCTCGATGATTTGAGTTATCATCGGCAACATTCTTGCCTCCCCCCCCCCAACACAAACTTGTTCACAATTTGTGTTGTACCTTCGTTTCCTTGCTATCCAGCAAATTGTTCTTCTTTACCTTAGAGTATTACCGTCCTTTATGTCAAGAATGTTCTGAGATTTGTTCCCCGTCTTGAGAATTATTGACATAGAAATACTTCTCACCATCACCATTCTTTCTTGGTCCCCGTGTTAATTCCAACAAGTGAACGGTGTTGTTTGTATTCTTTCCTTCTAGCAACCCTATTGCTTTGAAGTTAATGGTCGGTCGTTCATTCTTAGACTATTGATTATTGAATCATCATTCCGGCATTGGTCGTGCAACTCAGCCCATATTCCCGGTGCACCTCTCATCCAATGTTTAACTGTGTATGTTCTCCTCGAGCATACACCATTTTCTCATTTGATCCGACAAATGTTATCTCCTTGTTCACATAATTGTGGAAATCCATCTTTTGGAAATCTCGATGAATTGCCGTTGAGTTCACCAGACACCTCCTTGTCCTCTCCTTGGGTTAATGATGAACTCTTGTTAACGGAAATCCCTTCATAGTTCATTTCCCCGAGAATCTTACAATGTCGTCTCGTCAATTTGCGTTGCACCTTTTCTTCTCAGGAATCCTAAGTCTGAGGTATCCTGACACCAATCGGATCTGAATCTCGGTCGGATATGATGGTTGGGACAAATTTCCAAGAGTTATGATGATGATCCTTTGATGACCCGGTAACATGATGTCATGCCTAGCACCCCCCCCTCGGCTGGAGGACCTATCATTATAGATTCCTTTTCAGCAAGGTTATCCGTTCATCCATGAGGAAATTGTAAGACTTATTCTACTAGTTATTCCTGATGGATCCTTCGTGTTTCCAAAGTCTGATCTTCACCTGAAGACCATGTCAATGCTATCTCGAAGCATGTCAATGGTACTCCGATTTTCAACAGGAACATTTGAAGTACGATGCTAAATTTTATTTATCAATTATCCAAACACCGCTGTATGGGTATTGTCATCAAATTCCTCTCCCCTTACCTAAATGGTTTCTACTTTCTATCCTGTCATGGATATCATGCTCCGCTTGTCCTTGGAAGGGATATACCCTTGAAATATGTGTTTAAACACATTTTCCTTTCCATTTTTATGTTTAACCTTCTTGAGGTTTATATGATCTAAGCAGTAATAAGTCACTGCTTTAGTAAGCACCTCGGTGTACAATTCTGTTAGCAAGACCCTGTTAGTATTATTGATGACATTCCGGTATCCACCGATGGACGAGAACCTTGCCTAATGGTCTGCCTCGTTCATAGAGCAGGAAAATGGTTCTCTTCGTCCCTCGCCCTTGGTACCGATGTTGTTGCCGACATAACTGACATGGTACCCTCTGTCATGCCTTGCTTTCGTGACCATGCAAGATGGCAGCCCCCTTTCTACTTTAAACCACATGGTGGGCCCATAACCCACAATTCCGCAGGATCGAAACCTGACTCTCCTGCACCCCCTGTTCCCAAGGTTGTTCCTCGCGTGTGGCCTCGTATGTAATTCACGAGCCATCTTCCGAGGGATCATCAAATCTGTTGCCGAACGCAATACTTATTCCCGTTGCTCTGAACCCCTTTCGCACTCTGCTTCAGGCAATGAACGATTGCCTATCCGCTTGAAACTTCTTATTGCACTGTCTTACTTTGCTCTCGATGTGTGTCATTTGTTCAACTTGAGAGATACTCATATGTTCATTCTTGGGATACCCCCAGCTGAATTTCCCTTATAACATCCTATCATTGCAGCGCTGCCCCTTACCTATTTGTAAGTACGTTGGAGTTCCCAAAGAAAAGGATGCCGACTTCACCATGATGACCTGAAGCAAAGAAATAAGGACATCAACGAGGAGGATCAATTACTTCAGGAAGAGCAACCAAGACCGAGAACACTCGTTAGAATTTTCGGAACCCAATCCCTCCCCCCTTAGTCCCCCTCTTAAATCTCAGGACGAGATTTCTTATAGTGGAGGAGAATTGTGACGCCCGGATAATCAAGCTACAGTAACCTCTGCTAATGACGCCTTGTCACCTCCATTACTGTCGCTAATCTCGCGTTAGTTCAAAACGATTCGAATTCAAATTTGAATTTTTGGCAAACAAACAAAGTTTTCAAACTTTAAAACAAAAATGTTCGGACCGTGTCAAATATTGCATAGATAATTATGGTGAAGTAAACACATTTTTATAAAATGCATAAATATTTTATATTGAATAAAATAGAAAGGAAAAAAAAAGAAACAAGTGAAAGGAAAACAAAATAAAACAAAAACA
>NC_041390.1:313704932-313771437 GCF_002162155.2 Triticum dicoccoides | reverse complement strand
CTCTCTCCTCCCACGTTCCCCTATCTCCCTCGTCTGGATCGAGACGGGGGGAGCCAGATCCCGCGTCACCGGCGTCGCCCGTCACCATCCTCCCCCTCGCCGGACGCCTCCTCGCCTCACCCCGAGTCGCCCCGGCGCCCCTCCACGCGCCACCCTCGATCTGGAGTTGGGACTCGATCCCGACGCCACAACCGCTTGGAGTACCCCTCGCCGGAACCACGTCGCCACGCCGCCCGACCCCGCCGCCGTCGCACCTCGCCGGGACGCCGCCGCCTCCACCTCGTCGTTCTACCCCGCCGGACTGCCTCCTCTCCGACGCGCGTCACCATCCTCCTCCCCGCGCCCCATTGCCTCGATCCCTGCATCCCGCAGTGAGCCCCGACTCCTCCTCCCCTCCTCTGTCTCACGCGCTCACCGCGGCCGGGTCGCGCCCTGGCCGAGCGTGGCGCCCCGTCCGGCCACGCCACTTTGCGCTCGCCTCGCCCGAAGATGCCGCTCCTTCGTCCCCTGTCCCCACGTCACCGTGTCGCCTCCCACCGCGGTGATCGCCGCTCCGGCCGCTTGGCCGGCACCGTGGCCTCCGGCCCCGCCTTGCGCCATCACCTCCCCTGCTCCGGCCACCTCGGCCATGGCCTCGCCCCTCTCCTAGCGTCGCCGCTGGCCATTGGCCGCGTGCGCCCCGCTGCCTGCTGCCGTTCCTGCCGGCCCCGCCGCTCGCCGGCGCTGGCCGCCCCTCTCCCCGACCCCATCGGCGCCCGCGCGCCCCATCGGGTGCGTCCTCGTGGCTGCGCCCATGCGCCCGAACTCCCTGTGCCCGTAGCCCACACCCGCTATGGCCCCTTGCCTATGACATGTGGGGCTCCAACCCCCCCACAGAACGTTTACAAAAATAATAATAATTAATTAATTAGTTAATTAAAGAAATAGTTAACTTAATTAATTTTGATTAATTAAACTAATCAAATAACTAAACTAACTAAACTGTTAGTCAATTAATTAATTACTCAATGACAGTGGCCCCCTCCTAATTAATACTAATTAGGTTAAATTAGATGACTAATTAAAATGTGTCACTGACCAGTGGGTCCCACTGGTCAGGTTGACCAGTCAACCCTGTTGACTGCTGACATCAGCATGACATCGTGCTGATGTCATAATTCCATTTTAGAATTAAATTAAATAATTAATTAAATTCCAGAAATTAAATAAATCTTTAGAAAATCATATCTTTTAATCCGTAATCCGGATTAAAATATTTTCAACATGAAAGTTGCTCAGAACGACGAGACGATTCCGGATACGCAGCCCGTTCGTCCACCACACACCCCTAACATATCAAACTCGCAACTTTCCCCCTCCGGTTCCTCTGCCCGAAAACACGGAACCCCGGGAATACTTTCCCGGATGTTTTCCCCCCTTCACCGGTATCACCTACTACCGCGTTAGGGCACACCGAACACCGTGTATTGCCTTGTTATATTTTGTGATGCTTTGTTTGCTCTGTATTCATTATTTCTTCCCCCTCTTCTCTCCGGTAGACTACGAGACCGACGCTGCTACTGACCAGTTCGACTACGGAGTTGACGACCCCTCTCTCTCTTGCCAGAGCAACCAGGCAAGCCCCCCCTTTGATCACCAGATATCGCCTACTCTTCTCTATACTGCTTGCATTAGAGTAGTGTAGCATGTTACTGCTTTCCGTTAATCCTATTCTGATGCATAGCCTGTCATTGCTGCTACAGTCATTGATACCTTACCCGCAATCCTAAATGCTTAGTATAGGATGCTAGTGTTCCATCAGTGGCCCTACACTCTTGTCCGTCTGCCATGCTATACTACTGGGCTGTGATCACTTCGGGAGGTGATCACGGGCATATACTATATACTTTACACTGTTACATTACCTGTGATACTGTTCGGAGTTGGGGGCTGAAGGGGCAGGTGGCTCCATCCCGATAGAGGTGGGCCTGGGTTCCCGACGGCCCCCGACTGTTACTTTGTGGCGGAGCGGCAGGGCAGGTTGAGACCACCTAGGAGACAGGTGGGCCTGGCCCTGTTCGGCGTTCGCGGATACTTAACACGCTTAACGAGATCTTGGTATTTGATCTGAGTTGGCTACGAGCCTATACGCACTAACCATCTACGCGGGAGTAGTTATGGGTATCCCGACGTCGTGGTATCAGCCGAAGCACTTCAGACGTCAGCGACGGAGCGGCGCGCGCCGGATTGGAACGTAAGCCTGCTCTTGTATTAAGGGGGCTAGTTCTGCTTCCGGCCGCCCTCGCAACGTGCAGGTGTGCTATGGGCGATGGGCCCAGTCCCCTGTGCGCTTAGGTTTAGACCGGCGTGCTGGCCTCTCTGTTGTGCCTAGGTGGGGCTGCGACGTGTTGATCTTCCGCGGCCGGGCATGACCCAGGAAAGTGTGTCCGGCCAAATGGGATCAAGCGTGTTGGGGAATGTGGTGCACCCCTGCAGGGAAGTTAATCTATTCGAATAGCCGTGATCTTCGGTAACAGGACGACTTGGAGTTGTACCTTGACCTTATGACAACTAGAACCGGATACTTAATAAAACACACCCTTCCAAGTGCCAGATACAACCGATGGTCGCTCTACCTCAGGGATATGAGGAGGGGATCGCCGGGTAGGATTATGCTATGAGATGCTATTTGGAGATGCTACTTGGAGATGCTACTTGGAGGACTTCAATCTACTCTCTTCTACTTGATGCAAGACGGTGGCTGCGAGAAGCGTAGTCTTCGACAGGATTAGTTATCCCCCTCTTATTCTGGCATTCTGCAGTTCAGTCCACTGATATGGCCTCCTTACACATATACCCATGCATATGTAGTGTAGTTCCTTGCTTGCGAGTACTTTGGATGAGTACTCACGGTTGCTTTCTCCCCCCTTTTTCCCCTTTCCTTTCTTTCTGGTTGTCGCAACCAGATGCTGGAGTCCAGGAGCCAGACGCCACCGTCGACGACGACCCCTACTACACTGGAGGTGCCTACTACTATGTGCTGCCCGCTGATGACGACCTGGAGTAGTTTAGGAGGATCCCAGGCAGGAGGCCTGCGCCTCTTTCGATCTGTATCCCAGTTTGTGCTAGCCTTCTTAAGGCAAACTTGTTTAACTTATGTCTGTACTCAGATATTGTTCCTTCCGCTGACTCGTCTATGATCGAGCACTTGTATTCGAGCCCTCGAGGCCCCTGGCTTGTATTATGATGCTTGTATGACTTATTTATGTTTTAGAGTTGTGTTGTGATATCTTCCCGTGAGTCCCTGATCTTGATCGTACACGTTTGCGTGCATGATTAGTGTACGATTGAATCGGGGGCGTCACACGGCCACTCTCTGGCCGCCACTTGTCCCCGCCAGATCCTGCACGCCGCCGGCCCGGGAAGCCCGAGCCAGGCCCCCGCGGCCCAGCTCGTCGCCGCCTCGCTCGGCAGGCACGCCCTCCCGAGCGCCGCCCGCCTTCGCTCTTGCCGGCCGCCGCCTCTTCTCACAGGTGAGCGCGCGCCACCACCTTCATCCGCCGGCGCCGCCCATCTCCCTCCGCTCCGGCGACCACCATCCGCCGTGTCGCCGCACCATCGCCGAGGCGCGCCGCCTCTCGCCGGTCCGGCGCAAGTCCGGCCATGAGCTTCTCAAGTGGCCTCGGACTCCGGCCGGCCATCCTTGGAATCCGCACCGCTACAGGAACTCCAGCCATCCTGTAGGCGCGTGCGATCTGGACCTCAGATCCGAAATCTCGGGGTTGACTTTTTCGTCCCTAACCCTAATTATTTTGTCATCTTCATCATGTCGTAACTTTGCCTCCGTAGCTCCGTTTTGCGCATGTAGCATATCAAAACGTTCATCTCGACGAGTAAATCATTTTATCTCATTGCATAATTTTCATTTGAGCTCATCTTGATGCCCGAAATGCTGTTGGAAGAGGGCTATGTGAGTAATTTGCCAGATCTGTTTCAGCAAATGGCATTTTGTCATTTTTGCCATGATTAATGTGTGCATGCTATGATCCTGAGCTCTACATGTGTTTTGTTATATGCCATGTCATGTTTATAGTGGTGCTTGCCATGTATATTTGTGATATTTGTGGTGACTAGCACAAGCTTGCAAAGTAGCGTATTCGGTAATGCTGATTTCAGGGACTTAGAATTTCTCTAAGTCCTTGTCCTGATTTTGTCATTATGCCATATGTTCATGTTGTTTCCTAGTGATCCGTGCCTCTTTTGAGGATGATCTGTAAGGATGAATTGTTAACATTGTGGTGCTCTATCCATCCATGTCTTTGTTTGCATTTATGGAGCACCCTATCTTGAGTCAATCGGGCTCTACGTTTTCTATTTCATGAATCCTGGCAGATTGTTGACTTGTTAGCGATTTTGCCGAGGATGTTGCTATTGATCCGTGCAAGCTATGTTGTTGTTCTTGCCATGTCTAGCTTCTATGCCATGTATTCTTGATGGGTGTATGCTTAGTTTGTCATGCCATGCTCAGTAGTGTGTGCATCGAGCTCGTGAACATGCCTACTCGTTAACTGTTTTGCATGCTCCAGTTTTTCACTAAGTCTGAGATCTGTTTATGTTTTTGCCATGTTCACATGCTTGCAATTGTATTTTCTGATCCCTTTTGGCTCAAGGTCACTAAGGTACTTTTGTTAATTGCTTTCATGCCTTTCTTTGCCATGTTAAATTCCTGTAGCATGTAGTTTTCATGCTCTAAGGTGTGCTACCTGACGTTAAATTCCAGACTTATGTTAATTTCACTAAGTCTGAAACTTGTTATCATTTGCATTTTTGCCATGCTTGTTTGAACCTGTTAATGGATGAATTAGTCGTAGCCCAATGTTCATCTTTTTTCAAGCATCATGAGTGGATCCCTGCCATATATTGTGTTGTCATGTCTGAGTGCTGTAGCATATTTATCTTGATGCATTTAGATGGCTACTTGCTGATTATCGCAGACCAGTACCATATTTGTTTTGCTTGCCATTTCCAAACCGTGCATCCGATTCCGATGATCTTTATATCAATTTCAACCAAAATCACCTCACCTTTCCAGTGGCACTCTTGGATTTCCAAGTTGAGGTCAGGTTCAATCATTCCTTGTCAAATCTTGCATATGCATCACATATCGCGTCCCGCATAGCATACCATGTTCGCATCATGTTGTTTGAGCATTGCACGTGGTTGATTGTGTTCCTTTTGCTTGTTTGTCTTGTTTGGGTAGAGCCGGGAGACGAGTTCGCTAACAAGGAGCCCGTTGAGTTTGCTTACGAGGATCAAGTCAGCTCTAACAACTTTGCAGGCAAGATGATCATACCCTCGAAATCACTTCTATCTTTGCTTGCTAGATGCTCGCTCTTTTGCTATGCCTATGCTACGATACCTACCACTTGCTTTCATGCCTCCCAAATTGCCATGTCAAACATCTAACCCACCATGTCCTAGAAAACCATTGATTGGCTATGTTACCGCTTTGCTCAGCCCCTCTTATAGCGTTGCTAATTGCAGGTGAAGATTGGAGAGCGTTCCTTGTTGGAACATTGTTTATTGTTGGGATATCACCATATTATCTTGTTATCTTAATGCACCTATATACTTGGTAAAGGGTGGAAGGCTCGGCCTTTTGCCTAGTGTTTTGTTCCACTCTTGCCGCCCTAGTTTCCGTCATATCGGTGTTATGTTCCTGGATTTTGCATTCCTTACGCGGTTGGGTTATAATGGGAACCCGTTGACAGTTCGCCTTGAATAAAACTCCTCCAGCAATGCCCAACCTTGGTTTTACCATTTACCACCTAGCCTCTTTTTCCCTTGGGTTTCTGGAGCCCAAGGGTCATCTTTATTTAAACCCCCCTGGGCCAGTGCTCCTCTGAGTGTTGGTCCGATCAAGTAGACTGTGGGGCCACCTCGGGGCAACTTGAGGGTTGGTTTTACTCGTAGGATGTCTCATCTGAGTGTGCCCTGAGAACGAGATATGTGCAGCTCCTATCGGGATTTGTCGGCACATTCGGGCGGTGTTGCCGGACTTGTTTTACCATTGTTGAGGATGTCTTGTAACCGGGATGGCGAGTCTGATCGGGTCTTCCCGCTAGAAGGAATATCCTTCATTGACCGTGAGAGCTTGTGATGGGCTAAGTTGGGACACCCCTGCAGGGTTTTGAACTTTCGAAAGCCGTGCCCGTGGTTATGGGCAGATGGGAATTTGTTAATGTCCGGTTGTAGAAAACCTGAAGTTAATCTTAATTAAAATACATCAACCGCGTGTGTAACCATGATGGTCTCTTTTTGGCGGAGTCCAGGAAGTGAACACGGTGTTGGAGTTATGCTTGACGTAGGTTGTTCTAGGATCACTTCTTGATCATAGTTTCATGATCGTGCTTTGCCTTCTCTTCTCGCTCTCTTTTGCGTATGTTAGCCACCATATATGCTAGTCGCTTGCTGCAGCTCCACCTCATACCTTTACTTTACATATAAGCTTAAATAGTCTTGATCGTGAGGGTGTGAGATTGCTGAGTCCCCGTGACTCACAGATACTTCCAAAACCAGTTTGTAGGTGCCGTTGAACCGTGCAGATGACGCAACCAAGCTCAAGGAGGAGCTCTATGAAGATCTTGTTCTTTGTGTTGTTCCGTTTCCTGTTGATCAGTAGTGGAGCCCAGTTGGGGTCGATCGGGGATCTGTGTAGCATTTGGGGTAGTCTTCTTTTATTTTGGCTCCGTAGTCGGGCCTTGTTTGTAACTCGTTGATGTAATGCTTTATTCATGTATTGTGTGAAGTGGCGATTGTAAGCCAACTATGTATCTCTTTCCCTTATGTATTACATGGGTTGTGTGAAGATTACCTCACTTGCGACATTGCTTTCAATTCGGTTATGCCTCTAAGTTGTGCTTCAACACGTGGGAGATATAGCCGCATCGAGGGCGTGACAAGTTGGTAATCAGAGCCTTCCCCGACCTTAGGAGCCCCCTGCTTGATCAAATCGCTGGTGTTATTGAGTCTAGAAATGTTTTGAGTCATTTAGGATTATATATATCGGAGAGTTAGGAATTCTTTTTACTCCTCAGTCCCTTCGTCGCTCTGGTGAGGCATCCTGACGTAGAGTTTTGACTCTTCTCTTCTCAAATTTCACTAAAAAGTTTTTTAGGATCACGCGGGTATCTTGGAATCGTTCAATCGATTTGTGACGAGAACATTGTTCTTGGTGCCTCCTGTCATTTAGGGGTTGTGGCAGTGTCCCGGGGAGTTGAGCTCCGAGGTGTTGTCATCACAATTTTATCGTTGCAGTTCTGGAATACCTGAGATTAGTTTCGCCGACATCGAAAATCTCTTTTATGCAGTTGTTGGTGAGATAACCTCGACGCCACCCAGTACTGGGGCGGGAGTTCAGGAGTATTGCCATAACTCATATAACGGATGCTTTTTGAAGGTTGAGGTAAACGATTTCCGAAGGTTTCTTGGTTATGTGTTGAAGGATGGATACAGCTGGATGTAGGATTTGCTAGTTTTGGGTGAGATATTATGCTTCCCCTATATCCCCAACACCTGATTGCATAACCGGAAAATTTTGGGAGTCTATAAGTGGGAATTCAAGTAGCTCTTAGGATATCTTTCCGACAGATGTATGATATGAAATTGGGGTTCGATGTCTAGTGGTCCGCCTATTCACGGTTGGTTTTACAGTGGTCTCGTTGTGTCTTAAAGAGTCCTTGGCTATGCTGACTCGGGGACGCTTCGTATGTCATGTGCACTACCTTGTACATGATGGTGCTGTACGATCGAGCCCGTGTAGGCCCCACCATGAAAACTTGGACGAAATCTCTATCATATGTTTGTTCCGGCTTATTCTGCAAGCCAATTCTTTGTTTTGTTTTGTTTTGAGTTGTGGTATTCGAGTTGCTTCGAAGTCAAATGTTGATTCCATACCTGTTCCTAAGCGGTGTTCTCATACTCCGATGTGAATACTAATCCTTCTTGATAATCGAGATTGTTTTGTCAATCCTTTTTAACCAGTGTGCTTCTCTTCAAGTGGATCCGATCATTTCAACATCCGCAAGATCAATTATCAGTTCTTCTCAATGGTGTTTGTTTCATTCATCCCAAGTTGCCTTTGTTTTCCCACCCACCCACCCTTTTTCTTCAAGGACTCGGATATCTTAAGCAAGTATCCATCTTATTGATGTGAGGCCTCTTCATTCCTTTTCCGTCAATGTTTCTTATCCGGTGATTCTCATGAAGATTCTAACGGAGCTTCTAGTTTATCATTCTTCGTCCTTTTTTCTTCTTCGGTGGAACCAGTTCAAGCTTTGTTGATCATATCCTTCCCTCATTTCAATGTTTTCTCATGCCGATGTACCTCATAATCATTCATTTCCTGCTATTCATTTGTTCCGGTGCCCTGAAGATATCTCAGAAGGCTCGTCTTGTCATCCAAGATCCGTTCAACCTATTTCGAGGTTATTATCCCATTCAAGCCATTTAATTCAACAGGTGCAATCTCTCGTTCAAATCGTTCAATGGTGTATCTTTTGAGTGGGCCCTAACCCACAGGTCTTTCTCCAGGATCTTACCTGACTCTTCTAATTTTCCCCGGAGCTATCCTCAAATTTATTTTCAAAGTTTGACATAAGAATGAATTATCATTAGTCATATGTATTTCTCCAAGATCTTTCAAATTCTTTTCATCGTCGGTTTAACCTTTCCATTTTTCATCCCAGAGTATCTCAACAATTTGGTGGTGTTTCTCATCGTCATTCTCAGATTTTTGAAGACCGAAGAAGAGTTTCTTTTAAATATTGCCCCATTCTCTGCCATCCTCTCATAATTGTTTTGATTGTGAAAATTATTTTCACCCATCCGGAGAAATTCAAGATTCTTTTCAATTTGATTCTCCGGAGACTATCAATTAAGAATTATTCATTATCAGCTTTCAGCTCTCTTTCTCTAAATCTTACCGGTGCTTCGTTCAAGTTTTCTCTAATCAATTCACAATCTCTTCGTTCTCATGTATCTAGATTGTCTCTTGTATCTTCGTTCATTTGCTAATTCTTACCGGTGATTACTTTTATGTATCCCTTTTACTTCGTTTATTTATGCTTACGGTGGTTCGTTTAAGATTTCTCTTTCTTCGTTATCATATCAATTCTTTGATCTTTCCAATTCTACCGGTGGATTGTTGAAGACCTTCTCAAGTGTGCGCTATATCTATCTTAATTCTTTCAACGAGAATGAGTAGTATGTCAAATCCGTTCATTGTCATCAATTTAATTGGTGAAGGATGAGCATAACATAGTTCTTATTCTGGATTCACCCAAATGATTAATTCTTTATTCCGGAGGTTCATCAAAATTCTTTATCTCAATTATTCATCTTTCTTTACCCGGAGTTCCAACCTCTTTCAATTATATCACCACAAAGATTCATCTAAATCGTTACAAGGCTTCACCTTGTGTTTTCAATTTCTCTTTCTTTTCATTCCTTTGTTTACCGGAGTTCTTCTTGGAGGTTCTACATGATGGTTCATCAAGGATTTAATCCCTTCTCGAAGTGCTCATAAAGACTCTTTTCAGAGGAACTCAAGTATTCCTTATCTTGCATTTTAAAGTGCAATTCTTTCAACTGTATCATTCGAGGTGGTATTATGTTATTCTTGATAATTTGAGTTCATGTTTCATGATTCACATGTTGTTAAGAATGAGATATTTTAAATCCATCAATCTCGTCATTGGAGTTATCTGGAGTTATATTTCACCTAAAGCTTTTTCTAAGGATTAATGCTATTAATGGTGATAATATATGATCCAAGTTCTTCATCTATCCTTCCCGGTGAAATTAGTTTCTCGTCTCCTTGTTGATATCAATCCAATCTATTATTTTTCGTCAGTGGCAGGTTGTCATCTCACAATTTGAGATGCATTCCATAAGACCATATCAAGCTTATTCTTTTCGTTGTTGTTTTTTTTCCAACAACTCCGTTCGACTCTTCTCCTAAAGATGCTTTTCAAGCTCTTTTGAGGTAGAAGATGTTGTTTTCTCCTCCGTTCTTTTGGATTCCATTCTTACTTTTGTTCCGGAGGCATTGTGATGTCACTCTCTTCAACCCATCATCTTGTTTGTCAAGATCATGTTCAGCTCCTACCATTTTCAGTCGAAGTGCTGCCCAAATTATACCATTATTTTCCCTCTCTATCTTGTTTTTAACCGGAGTGTCGTGCCCTCTTTTCAAGTTCTATCACCTTATCAAGTTCTTATTCAATTCCTTTCTTTTCAATCGGAGTGCTGCCCAAAGTTGTTTCTTCCTTGTTCCTCTTTACTAACAAAGTGTTTTCAACTGTGTTCTTCTCTGTTGCTTTCTTCTTTCAATTTGCTCAACCTTTAAAGGTTCTTTGGTTTCACTCATTGGTCAAAGAAGCAACTTAGTTTTACCTCTTCTCTTTTCCTTCCGTTTTCCCCTCCGGTGCCATTCTAGATCTCGGGACGAGATCCTCTCGTAGTGGTGGAGTGTTGTAACGCCCTGAGACCGATGTGCCAGGTGTCCTCCAGTTATTCGTTGTTGTTGCCTTGTCATTTCTTGCGTGTCATGCATTGCATATCATGTCATCATGTGCATGTCATTTGCATACATGTTCGTCTCATGCATCCGAGCATTTTCCCCGTTGTCCGTTTTGCAATCCGGCGCTCCTATGACACCTGGTGTCCCTTTCTACCTCTTTTCATGTGCGGGTGTTAAACGTTTTTGGATTGGACTGAGACTTGTCATGCGGCCTTGGTTTACTACCGGTAGACCGCCTGTCAAGTTTCGTGCCATTTGGACTTCGTTTGATACTCCAACGGTTAACCGAGGGACCGAAAAGGCCTCGTGTGTGTTGCAGCCCAACACCCTTCCAATTTGGCCCAAAACCCACCAAAACCTGTTTCATCATCTAGAACGTTCGATCACGATCGCGTGGCCGCAAACCGCACCTCATTTGGAGCTTCCTAGCTCCCTCTACCTCTATATTAAGGTCACCCTCTCGAAATCCCGGGTCTCCTAGTCCCCCCTAACCCTAATTTCCGCTAACGCCGCCGCCGGACAATGCCCGTCCTAGCCGGACAGACCCACCGCCGCCTCCCGGCCACTCTCTGGCCGCCACGTGTCCCCGCCAGATCCTGCGCGCCGCCGGCCCGGGAAGCCCGAGCCAGGCCCCCGCGGCCCAGCTCGTCGCCGCCTCGCTCGGCAGGCGTGCCCTCCCGAGCTCCGCCCGCCTTCGCTCTTGCCGGACGCCGCCTCTTCTCACCGGCGAGAGCGCGCCACCACCTTCATCCGCCGGCGCCGCCCATCTCCCTCCGCTCCAGCGACCGCCATCCGCCGCGTCGCCGCACCATCGCCGAGGTGCGCCTCTCGCCGCTCCGGCGCAAGTCCGGCCACGAGCTTCTCCAGTGGCCTCGGACTCCGGCCGGCCATCCTCGGAATCCGCATCGCTACAGGAACTCCGACCATCCTCGAGGCGCGTGCGATCTGGATCTCAGATCCGAAATCTCAGGGTTGACTTTTTCATCCCTAACCCTAATTATTTTGCCATCTTCATCATGTCATTACTTTGCCTCTGTAGCTCCGTTTTGCGCGTGTAGCATATCAAAATGTTAGTCTCGATGAGTACATCATTTCATCTCAATGCATCATTTTCATTTGAGCTCATCTTCATGCCCGAAATGCTGTTGGAAGAGGGCTATGTGAGTAATTTGTCAGATCTGTTTCAGCAAATGACATTTTGTCATTTTTGCCATGATTAACGTGTGCATGCTATGATCCTGAGCTCTACATGTGTTTTGTTATATGCCATGCCATCTTTACAGTGGTGCTTGCCATGTATTTTTGTGATATATTTGGTGACTAGTACAAGCTTGTAAAGTAGCGTATTCGGTAATGCTGATTTCAGGGACTTTAGAATTTCTCCAAGTCCTTGTCCTGATTTTGTCATTATGCCATATGTTCATGTTGTTTCCTAGTGATCCGTGCCTCTTTTGAGGATGATCAGTAAGGATAAATTGTTAACATTGTGGTGCTCTATCCATCCATGTCCTTTTTTGCATTTATGGAGCATCCTATATTGAGTCAATCGAGTTCTACTTTTGCTATTTCGTGAATCCTGGCAGATTGTTGACTTGTTAGCGATTTTGCCGAGGATGTTTATATTGATCCGTGCATGCTATGTTGCTGTTCTTGCCATGTCTAGCTTCTATGCCATGTATTCTTGATGGGTGTATCCTTAGTTTGTCATGCCATGCTCTGTAGTGAGTGCATCAAGCTCGTGAACATGCCTACTCGTTAATTGTTTTGCATGCTCCAGTTTTTCACCAAGTCTGAGATCTGTTTATGTTTTTGCCATGTTCACATGCTTGCAATTGTATTTTCTGTTCCCTTTTGGCTCAAGGTCACTAAGGTACTTTTGTTAAGTGCTTTGAGTAGCTTCATGTGATGCCTTGCTTTGCCATGTTAAATTCCTGTAGCATGTAGTTTTCATGCTCTAAAGTGTGCTACCTGATGTTAAATTCCAGACTTGTGTTAATTTCACTAAGTCCGAAACTGGTTATCATTTGCATTTTTGCCATGCTTGTTTGAACCTGTTAATGGATGAATTAGCCGTAGCTCAGTGTTCATCTTTTGTCAAGCATCATGAGTGGATCCCTGCCATGTATTTTGTTGTCATGTTTGAGTGCTATAGCATACTTATCTTGATGCATTTAGATGGCTACTTGCTGATTATCGCAGACCGGTGCCATATTTGTTTTGCTTGCCATTTCCAAACCGTGCATCCGATTCCGGTGATCTTTATATCAATTTCAACCGAAATCACCTCACCTTTCCAGTGGCATTCTTGGATTTCCATGTTAAGGCCAGGTTCAATCATTCCTTGTCAAATCTTGCATATGCATCACATATCGCGTCCCGCATAGCATACCATGTTCGCATCATGTTGTTTGAGCGTTCCACGTGGTTGATTGTGTTCCTTTTGCTTGTTTGTCTTGTTTGGGTAGAGCCGGGAGACGAGTTCGCTAACGAGGAACCTGTTGAGTTCACTTACGAGGATCGAGTCAACTCTGACAACTTTGCAGGCAAGATGATCATACCCTCGAAATCACTTCTATCTTTGCTTGCTAGATGCTCGCTCTTTTGCTATGCCTATGCTACGATACCTACCACTTGCTTTCATGCCTCCCAAATTGCCATGTCAAACCTCTAACCCACCATGTCCTAGCAAACCGTTGATTGGCTATGTTACCGCTTTGCTCAGCCCCTCTTATAGTGTTGCTAGTTGCATGTGAAGATTGGAGAGCGTTCCTTGTTGGAACATTGTTTATTGTTGGGATATCACGATATTATCTTGTTATCTTAATTCACCTATATACTTGGTAAAGGGTGGAAGGCTCGGCCTTTTTCCTAGTGTTTTGTTCCACTCTTGCCGCCCTAGTTTCCGTCATATCGGTATAATGGGAACCCCTTGACAGTTCGCCTTGAATAAAACTCCTCCAGCAATGCCCAACCTTGGTTTTACCATTTGCCACCTAGCCTCGTTTTCCCTTGGGTTTCCGGAGCCCAGGGGTCATCTTTATTTAAACCCCCCTGGGCCAGTGCTCCTCTGAGTGTTGGTCCGATCAAGTAGACTGTGGGGCCACCTCGGGGCAACTTGAGGGTTGGTTTTACTCGTAGGATGTCTCATCTGAGTGTGCCCTGAGAACGAGATATGTGCAGCTCCTATCGGGATTTGTCGGCACATTCGGGCGGTGTTGCTGGACTTGTTTTACCATTGTTGAGGATGTCTTGTAACCGGGATGGCGAGTCTGATCGGGTCTTCCCGCTAGAAGGAATATCCTTCGTTGACCGTGAGAGCTTGTGATGGGCTAAGTTGGGACACCCCTGCAGGGTTTTGAACTTTCGAAAGCCGTGCCCGTGGTTATGGGCAGATGGGAATTTGTTAATGTCCGGTTGTAGAAAACCTGAAGTTAATCTTAATTAAAATACATCAACCGCGTGTGTAACCATGATGGTCTCTTTTCGGCGGAGTCCGGGAAGTGAACACGGTGTTGGAGTTATGCTTGACGTAGGTTGTTCTAGGATCACTTCTTGATCATAGTTTCATGATCGTGCTTTGCCTTCTCTTCTCGCTCTCTTTTGCGTATGTTAGCCACCATATATGCTAGTCGCTTGCTGCAGCTCCACCTCATACCTTTACTTTACATATAAGCTTAAATAGTCTTGATCGTGAGGGTGTGAGATTGCTGAGTCCCCATGACTCACAGATACTTCCAAAACCAGTTTGCAGGTGTCGTTGAACCGTGCAGATGACGCAACCAAGCTCAAGGAGGAGCTCTATGAAGATCTTGTTCTTTGTGTTGTTCCGTTTCCAGTTGATCAGTAGTGGAGCCCAGTTGGGGTCGATCGGGGATCTGTGTAGCATTTGGGGTAGTCTTCTTTTATTTTGGCTCCATAGTCGGGCCTTGTTTGTAACTGGTTGATGTAATACTTTATTGATGTATTGTGTGAAGTGGTGATTGTAAGCCAACTATGTATCTCTTTCCCTTATGTTTTACATGGGTTGTGTGAAGATTACCTCACTTGCGACATTGCTTTCAATGCGGTTATGCCTCTAAGTCGTGCTTCGACATGTGGGAGATATAGCCGCATCGAGGGCATGACAGAAGTCCTCCTTGTTTGAGCACTGGTACAAGAGGCAACCCACCTCTGGAAATGCGGCTCGCGCTGGGTCGCCCGTCAGGATCTCGAGCACTATGCGTAGCGTCTAGGAAGGAAGCACGGGCAGCTGCAGCCTCATGGGGTCCTTGGTGCTAGTGAAGGCCCACATTGGGCGAGAATGACACTAGAGCAGAGCGATGCGCCACCGGATGAACTCCTTCACCACCATCGGCGCCGACACCCTGACCCTCTTCAACCTGGTCAGCCAGGACCAGACATGGGCGAGCCGTTGGTCAACAAGCTTCACCTGCCCCCCAGCCGGATCTGGGTATGGCATGCACTCGTGGAAGCAGGAGCAAGGGGTTGAGCAAGCCAGCGTCCATATACACCCACCGCTTCTGGAACCCCCTCACATCTGGCGAGAGCTCGAAGTCGATTCCCGAGCTCGCCACCGCCTCTATGGCATGGAAGGCCACGCACCCCGAGCACTGGCGGACGTCAACCAGATGAAGCGAGAAGAAATGGCGAAATATGGCTACGGAAGGGGCAATGCCCACCATAGCCTCACAAAGGAAGGCAAAGACAGCGAGGAGGATGATGGATTGGGGTCCAGATGCAGTGCCTAGACTTGGTAATGCGAGAGTATAGCATTAAAGAAATCAGAGAAAGGGAGGATTAGGCCATCCTGGAGAGCGTGAAGATGGATGGGTATCTCGGTGGCCTCCATGTCGATCATGGCCCGAGAAGCGGGCCAAGCCACCATCGCCTTCCACTCATTGGAATCGGTGGCGAGGGTCAGACGGACCTTGGCCAATCTCTCTTGATTGATTACCGTCGACAGCTCAAGGGCAGGCTCCAAGACCGGCTGGGATTCTGCCAGAGCGCAGGTCTTCCCCTTCTTCTTCGACTGCGGGGCCATGGCGGCAAGAGAGGGCCGGCACCGGCGTCAAATCTGGGAGAGAAGCCGTGGTTTCCTAGAAAGGTGGAGGAGCGAAGGGCGAGCACGGCAAGCAATGAAGGCGGAACTGTGTTGGCAACGGGCGGCCACCGCGCCGGGCAGATATCAAGGCTGCATGGGGAAGTGGGGATGCCCATGTCTCGTCAAGTGCCACGCGTCTACCAAGGCCGCAGGAGGTTGGGGCCCGTGGCGCTTCGCACTAGCCCCTTGGCTTCGCCTCAAAGCCAAGTTCGAGCGCGCCTTGGGCTCGGGGGCTACTGTTGGGGTTCTGGGAATGGGGGTACCCAGACTTGCCTGCCTGCAGCCCACGGCGTGGCTCCATCGATGGCCCGGTACGGCGCAGCTTCAGCATCAGCAACTCAAGACCCTCACGAGGGTCCAAGCTTTGCGAGGCAGACGACATCAAGACCTCTAGGAGGAGTAGTCTCTCCAGGATGGCTCCCGAGGAGCAGAGATCTCTATACAAGGCACACCTCGCGAGGTTCGGATGACGTGAGCCATGACGACCAAGCCCAGGCGGGCGCCAGCGGGCGCAGCGTACCAGTTTCCTCTTTGGTGCTAAGGAGGCAAGTGCAGGCGCAGAGTCCTGAGGAATCAGCTAAAGGTTTCCATTCCCCTGCAAAAAGACCATGACCGCCAGGACGGCAGGATGGAGGTCATCACCGAGCCCACCTCGGTGTCATGACCAGAGGCTTTTGCAGGTGAAGACTACTTTTGTCATGATAGCATGTACTAGTTGTCTCCCTTCGAATTTGGCCGTTGTGGGCTCCCTTCCCGCCTTCATTTCAGAAGAGGACCAAGGCCCCTATAAATAGGACTTGGCCACCACCATAGAGGGGGACGGATCATTCAGATCATCCTCACACCCACCCGCTCATAGGGCTCAAGAACACTACTCCTTCCGAGGTTGTTCTCCCACTGTACTAGTTTGTCCTCAGCCCCTCGAATCCAATCCACCACAAAGCTGGAGTAGGGTTTTACACTGCAAGGTGGACCGAAATGGGTAAAGTCTTGTGTCTCTTTTCCATTCAGTTCGTCTAGCTAGGCTGTGCGATTAGCAGGCAGGCAGACCGGGGAGGACGAGTTCTTCGCACGCATAGTTCAAACCTCTCAAGGGTATGCGGAACCCGAAATCTGACACATACTTCGGAGAATGCCCCAGAGGTGGGAGTGGTGGTCGAGGAGAAGATCCCTCCCCAAACCAAGAATCCCCTTCCCTCCTCTTGGCCTATGATGGAGAACTCGCCATCCACCTCGAGTCACTTGGTGCTGGTCTTGATGCAACCTGAGACTGGAGCCCCCGGCGCACCAATGGTGGCGGGCGCGGAGCTCGACGAAGATCTCCCGCGCATCCTGGCACTGCTGCATCAAGGGGTTGAAGAGGCGGACGATTCAGTCGCTGTCGCAATGGACTAGTCCTTCCTAGAGTCCATGGCGGCGGGTGTCAAGGAAATGCAGGCCCGACATGACCAGAAGTGGTGAGCACTCAAGGAGCGGTGCGAGTCAGCCGGCAGGGTGGATCAGCAGCTGAAGGACAAGTGTCTGGAGCTACGTGAGTGGCACGCAAGCAATTCAAGGTGCTTATGAGGCAGTAAGAGGCACTCCTGATGACAAGGGAAGATGTCATGGCCCGTGAAGCATGCCTGGTGGACCACAAGGCACGCCTGGACGCCAGAGAGAAAGAGATCTCCCTCCGAGAGGAGAAGCTTGGAGCTACCCTCCGTGCCAAGGATGATGATCTAGAGGCCCTCGTACAGCAACACACCAAAGAGTTGGAAGACAAGCACAAAGCTGCCTTGGATGCCCTCACAACTGATTCTGCTGCCCAATTGAAGAAACTCGCTGATGACCTAGCTGTCACATTTGCTGCCAAGACTGACCTCGACCAGTAGGTGACTAGGCTGACCGAAGAGCTTGTCGAGAGCATCAAAGAGGTGGAGGCCCTCAAGGAGGAAGTGCGGAGGACAGCGGCTCTCCTGACTGATATGCAGTCGCAGCTTTCCTCCAGGACCCAAAGCCTTGAAATTGCCAATGGCACCATCACGGATCTCAAGGCCAGGATTGGCACCTTGTCAAGTGTGGCAGAATCTAATGAAGCCCGCCAACTGCAGCTGTCAGATATCTGGACAATGCCCAACATCTCCGAAAGGATGCAGAAGACCAGCTGGCGAATCACTCCGAGCAAGTCAACCTCTAGATCAGGAGCCTGATTGATATCGCCATGGATCTTGCTACCCAGACCGTAGTGATGGGCATGGATGGGTCAGCTTTTTCAGTAGACAGGATGAGGTCCCCAACGTCAAGCTGGGAGTTTTCTTCAATGAGTTGATCGATAAGTTGAAGGTACATGAAGAGGGAGGGCCAAGCACTTTGCGACCGAGTCCCGGAAGCTCGCCCACGACGCCCTCCTCATGGTCTTGAGCAACATCGGCTGCCGCCACCCAGATCTCGACCTTGACGACGGGTTCAGGAACCCGCCGGTGGGCATCGATGTTCCTGCTGCTAAGGAGAAAGCCGCCCCTCGAGCCGCCAAGGTCCCCCACGTCGCAATGGCTTCACACAGTCGTCACGCTAAGTGATTAGCCATTGTTGTTCTCGTGCTGCCCTGTAACAAGACATGATGCATGCTTTGTGTTTAAGCATCGTACTATTTTTATGCTTGCGCTGAACTGATGTCCTTTGTTTAATCTTAGACGCACGTTTATCCCTCTGAACTTATATGTTTGTGTCTGTACGACTGGTCCTTATGTATGTTCTGGTTGCTTGCCGGTATCATAAGGGTCCAACCCTTAACAATCATCTTGGCGTGGAAGCATCCTCACAAGTTTTTTCTAGGTAGCTCTTGACGCAGCCGCTCATTCTATGAGCAAGGCTCTGGACAGAACGAGGGTGCAGACAAAAAACTAGCCAAGGTACCATCACACAAAGGATTTCATAGTACGAACACTTACTAAAGCCAAGGGATAAACGAATGCAAAAATCTAAGACGTATCAATAATAAGTGATTGCGTGGGCTTAGCTTTTATTCTTGTTCCTTCCCATCCCTTCCGACTTCGTGCATTTGGTGTGCGCACAAAGTATAGGAAGACGGAGGTCAAGGGGATAACTATCTGGTCCCCGGTAGGGACCAATACATGTCATGTGTGTCCGGCGACCGGTGGAATATGGTGTCGGGCTCTCCCGGTACCTCTTCCTCTCACCCACTTCTCTCGAGCAACCCGTCAACAGCTGTCGCATGGATCACGCCAATGCAGACGGCCTTGCTGGAACGCACTTGCTAGGGCATCGACAAATGAATTCATATCAGCGTTTTACCCAGGATTTCCCTGTTAGGACCCCGATACAAAGTCACACCGATCTAGCATGTAACACCTCATATCACTTTGCGGCGTCACGCATGGTATCCCCATGGGTGCCACCATACCTGGCCCAGGACCGTTTGCACCTTTTGGCTCACGTATAAGATAGTCTCTCTAGCATCCATATGACAGAGAACCCGGGCCGACATGACTAGTCGTAAACCCAAGGTGGCACTAACTTACAGGGACAGGCATACATGACCCAGCAACGAACGTGTCAGTCATCAACGTATGAACTCAAGTCGTAGCAAGCTACAAGGACTTAAAGGAACAATGCGTGACATTTCCCCGAAGGGACAGACACAGGAACAAAGAAGGACACATGCCAGCCAGCCTAAGTGTTCCAAAGCAGTAGCAAGCTACCATGGGTCAATGGAAGCACTAGGAGACATTTCCCCATAAGAGAGGCTACCAAGAATAAACAACTAGGTTGTTAGATCCCACACATACCAAGCATTTCAAAATCATACACACAATATGCTCGATATGTCACAATACAACATGGCATCATAACAAGACTCTATGACTCAAAGTATTTATTCATAAGGCTCCGAAGAGTCATACATAGTAAGAATTACAATCATGGGTTACATGACCCAACATACAGAGCATACAAGCAACAGAAGCATAACATGTCTAGGTACAGACAACTACAAATGAAAAAGGCTGAGAAGCCTGACTATCTGCAAGACCCTCCCAAGGGTACAAGATCATAGATGAGGTAACAAGCTAAATGTCGAAGTCCACGCGAAACTACTAGTGAGGCTGAAGTCTCTCTGCAAAACATAAATTAAGAAAACGTGAGTAGAAATGTACCCAACAAGACTTAACATCAGAACTAGCTACATATGCATTAGTATCAACAAATGGGTGGTGGAGTTTAACTGCAGCAAGACAGCTTTGACTTAGTGGCTATCCTGAACTATGTCTACAAGTAACTCTTTTGAGGTGGCGCACACGAGTCCACATATTCACTAATCAATACACCACTATGGATCCGCTCCCGTCTCCCTACGAGAAGGCCATCCATAGCACTCACGCTTATCTTGCGCATTTTAGAGTGTCCACTTTCACTTGTCTATGAACTATATAGGCAACCCAGAAGTCCTTTACCGTGGATGCGACTATTCGAATAGATCATTTATAGCCCTGCAGGGGTGTACTTCTTGACACATGTTTCCACCACTTAGCGTCTACACACGACATGTGCTCGGCAGAGTTCAAGCGAAAGCCAACACGGGTGTAGACCACTACCTGACTAACGACACAAGTCCCTAGTCCAGGTTTATTGCCTATTCAGGTTCCATGCGCAGGGAGTCCGGCCGAGGTTTCCACTACGGCCCCGAACAATGTGTGCAGGCTTCCCGAGGCACCAAACGGGCATCCCAGTATACCGTTCCACGTGCCTACCGCATCACAGCCCACCCCTCGGGTCAGCACTGCGCACGGCCTCCAGCATACTACAAACACCAGAAACTACTTGCAACTCCTGGACAGAGGACAGGGGGTTAATAAGTCAAGCGGGGTCATATTTCAGGTCCCAACGCGTGGTAGTAGCTGTTCATGGATCACAAACACAGAACTCATTTCCCGATGACGGTTTCAATGAGACAACCCACCATGTACTCCAATAAGGCCTCTCGCCGCTACCTTTACCAAATCGTGTTCACACACTTAGCTCCCAACAGTAGGACATGTTCACCACATTCCAATTCACCCTCGATGAACCAGACCTGACTCAACTCTAAACAGTAGTAGGTATGACAACAAGCATGAATGAGTAGGCACATCATGGCTCAAACAACTCCTACTCATGCTAGTGGGTTTCATCTATTTACTATGGCAATGAGAGGTCATGCAGAGGAAAGGGGTTCAACTACCGCAGCATGTAATAGTTGAATCAGTGTTGTCCTAATGCGGTGAAAGAGAGCAGAAGTGAGAGAGTGGGATTGTATCGGAATGAACAAGGGAGTTTTGCTTGACTGGCACTTCTGAAGATAGTATAACTCTTCATCGGTGTCATCGAACTCATCATCGAAACCACGTCTACTGAGAAAGGGGACAAGCACCGACAAACAAAGAAGAAACACAATCAATGCAATGCGACAATATGATGCATGAATGTGGCATGGCAATATGTTGTGGTTTGAGCTAATGCCACTAGCAACATAACTAAGTGAAGTTGGTTTGAACCAAAGGTTCAAATTCAAACTCCACATGTGGTTACTTAAATGCCATTTATTTGATTTGTCCTAGACAGTAGCCATAAATTGTTCTAACATGCATGAAAATACCATAAACATATTCCTTGAATTTTTCTGATAATTTTTCATATATAAATTATTTCATTTGGAGTTACGGTTTCATTTTTATGAATTTTTTAAGTTTAAACTAATTTCTCGGAATTCTTGGATTATTTAAATCCAGAAAATCACTTATGTGTCAGCACTGCATCATGCCTGCGTTAGCAGCCAACATGGTCAGTCATGTCAAACCTGACCAGTGGGGCCCACTGGTCAGTGACCCATTTGTTAACAGAGGTGATTAGCACTAAAGTTAGTCCAAATCTAAAATTATTAGGGCGAGGTTGGCCCCACCTATCATTGACCTGGGAGGGGTCAAATCCGGTCAAAAAAAGACAAACCCGTCGGTGTTAAGTCATTGGTGAGGTCAGCGGCGGCCATGGGCTTCGAAAAAACTCCACAGAGCATGGTTGGATGCGCTAGAGGCAGCTCTAGGACGCTGGCAGTGCGGCATGTCAGATGGTGGTTGTATCCGGGCCTAGGATGGCCTGTAGCATCGCCGGCGACGACCATAGCGGCGGCCGGACCTCGAGCGAGCTCGGGGTCGGGGCTACGGCGTGCAAAAGGATGAACTGAAGCTCCCGCCAGGCTCTACATGTTTCTATGAAGCGTTTGGATGCACTGGCGTTACCAAATGGTCATCGGAGCTACGCCAGTGACAAGCTCGGGCGGCGGTGGTTCTCGGTCTCGATGAACGCGGCAGCTAGAGGATGGTAAAGATGCGGGAAAGAGAGGGGAGATGTGGCAAAGCTCATTGGGAGGTCGTTGAGCAGCTCAATGTCCTTGGGGACAGCTCGGAGCCGACAAAATCACGACGGCGATCTCGGGTGCCCGAGGAGGAAGACGACGGCGAAGGCGGCTCCACAGGGCGTCCAAGATCATAGCTGAGGTAACATGGCTCACTAGAAGCACTAGGAGACATTTCCCTGTAAGAGAGACTACCAATAATAAACAACTAGGTTGTCAGATCCCACACATACCAAGCATTTCAATAACATACACACAATATGCTTGATATGTGCAAATACAACATGGCATCACAACAAAACTCTACGACTCAAAGTATTTATTCATTAGGCTCCGACGAGCCAGATATTACAAACATGGGTCTGATGACCCAGCATTCAAGTCATACAAGTAGCAAGCACATGCGGTAGCATAAACATGTCTGAGTACAGACATCTTAAAAGAGAGAAGGCTAGTAAGCCTATCTATCTACAAGACCCTCCAAAGGGTACAAGATCGTAGCTGAGGTAACAAGCTAAACGTCGAAGTCCACGCGGAACTACTAGTGAGACTGAAGTCTCTCTACAAAAACATAAATTAAGCAAACATGAGTAAAAATGTACCCAGCAAGACTTACATCAGAATTATCTACATATGCATCAGTATCAACAAAGTGGTGGTGGAGTTTTATTGCAGGAAGCTAGCTTTGACTCAGTGGCTAACCTAAACTATGACTGCAAGTAACTCTTTTGAGGTGGCGCACACGAGTCCGCATATTAACCAATCAATACACCACTATGGATCCGCTCCCATCTCCCTATGAGAATGCCATCCATAGCACTCACGCTTATCTTCCGCATTTTAGAGTATCCACTTTCACTTGTCTATGAACTGTATAGGCAACCCAGAGGTCCTTTACCATGGATGCGGCTATTCAAATAGATGATGTTAACCCTGCAGGGGTGTACTTCTTCACACACGCTCTCGCCACTTACCGCCATGTACACGTCATGTATCTCGGCAACCTTCAAGCGGAAGCCTGGCGAGGGTGTCGGTCACAACCTGACTAACCACACAAGTCCCTAGTCCAGGTTTATCACCTATTCAGGTTCCATCCACAGGGAGTCCGGCCGAGGTTTCCACATACAACCCCGAACTATGTGTGTAGGGTTCCCGGGGCACCAAACAGGCGTCACGGTACACCATGCCACGTGCCTACCGCATCACAGCCCACCCCTCGGGTCAGTGCTGTGCATGGCCTCCAGCATACTACAAACACCAGGAACTACTTGCAACTCCCGGACAGAGAACATGGGCGGTTAATAAGTCGAGAGCGTCCATTGGTTTCGGGCACAACACGTGGTAGTAGTTGTTCATGGATCACAAACATAGAACTCAGTTCCTAAGGACGGTTTCAATGAGACAACCCACCATGTACTCCTACATGGCCTCTCACCGCTACCTTTACCAAATTGTGTTCACACGCTTAGCTCACACAGTAGGACATGTTCATTACCATTCCAATTCATCCCCGATGAATCAGACCTAACTCAACTCTAAGCTGTAGCAGGCATGACAAACAAGCATGAATGAGTAGGCACATCAGGGCTCAAACAACTCCTACTCATGCTAGTGGGTTGCGTCTATTTACTGTGGCAATGACAGGTCATGCAGAGGAAAAGAGGTTCAACTACTGCAGCATATAACAGATGAATCATTGTTGTCCTAATGCAATAAAGGAGAGCAAGAGCGAGAGAGTCGGATTGTATCAGAATGAACAAGGGGGTTTTGCTTGCCTGACACTTCTGAAGATAGTATAGCTCTTCATCGGTGTCATCGAACTCATCGTCGGAACACGTCTATCGAGAGGGAACAACCACCAGCAACACAGACGGAACACAATCAATGCAATGCACAATATGATGCATGTCATGACATGTCAATATGCAGTGATTTGAGCTAATGCAACTAGCAACAGGTTAAATGGAGTTGGTTTGATTCCAAGATTCAAACTCAAACTCCACATGTGGTTATTTAAATGTCATTTAATTGATTTGATTTGATCAGCACATATAAGTTGTTCAGACATGCATGAAAATACTATGAACAGATTCTTTGGATTTTTCTGATAATTTTTCATATATGAATTATTTCATTGGGAGTTACGGTTTAATTTCTATGATTTTTCAAAGTTTTGAACATTTTCTGCAATTTTATGGATTATTTTTAATCCAGAAAATGGTTAACTGCGTCAACATGACGTTGGTGTGACGTCAGCAAGTCAACAGGGGCGGTCCAGGTCAAACCAGACAGTGGGCCCTGCATGTTAGTGTCTCAACTAATTAACTAACTTAATTAACACTAATTTAAACATAACACTAATTAGTCAGGGGCCTGGGCCCACACGTTAGTCGGCCAGGGGAGGTCAAGCCCATGGTTAGCGGGGTCAAACCCGCCGGACTTAGCCCATGGCTCATCCCCGGTGAGGCCCGAGACGGCGGAGGGCCTCAGATTTGGTCCTCTGGTGACCAAATCAACGGCGGAGGCGTGCTACCCGTAGCTGGGGAGCTTCTGCATCCAGTGGTGTAAGTGGTTGGACACGGGGATGCCAAAAACGACAGCGGCGTCGAGGTCAGTGGCGGCCGGAACTCTGGCATCGACGGATTCGTTGCTACGGTGAGCAAGGCGTGTGTTGCTTAGCATCGACGGTGGTTGCACGTGCTAACAAGGCTGTTGGGCATGCTAGCATGACCAAAGGGTCACCGAAGTGACGCCGGCGACGAGCTCGGGTGGAGGTGAGCTTCGGCCTCGATGAACACGACGGCTACGGTGTGCAAAAGGACGCGGCCTTAGGGGGAAAATGACCGGAGGCGCACAACGCGTCGGTTGAAGTGCTCGGCGGGCTCGGGGAAGGCCTGCAGATGATGGAGCAGCGACGGTGATCGCCGGATCCCGCGGAAGAAGACGGCGGCGTTCAGGACGAAACAGGGCTTCCCGACTGACGTGTCTCGATAAGGAGGAAGAGGTGGTCGAGGCGGAGCTCCTGGGCACTTCGGGTGATTCTGAGGAGCACGGTGGGTACGTTGGCGAGGGGCGGCGCGCTGCGAGGTGCCCGGGCACGTTGCAGGGAGAGAGCAGAGGAGGGGAAAGTGAGCGCAGAGAGGACGAGGGGATTCGGGGAGTAGCGTGGTGCCTCCAGAGCGTCTATACCGTCGAGGGGAGAAGTAGGCAGGGTGGAGGTGGCCGGCATGCAACAACCACGCGTCGGGCATGCGCGCTCATCCTCCTGCCAAGGAGGAAGATGATAGGAGGGGGTGGTCAGGTGGGCTGGGCCTCCAGGTAAGGTCCAGGTGGGTTTCTCTCTCTCTCCTTTCTGTCTTCTATTTCTCTTTTCTATTTCTCTGTATTTTGTTTTGATTTGATTTAAAACATCAAATCATTTTTAAACTTTCTGTAAATTGTTATGTGAGCTCAGAAAGTAGTCCAATGTCACAAGCAACTTACAAAAATATTCCAACTTTATTTATTATATAACATAAATAAATCCAACTCAAATATGTCATTGATTTAATTCAAAGGCCCAAAATAAATATTTCTGTGATTCCAAAATATTGATTTGAATTTTACCTCTTACCAATATTTTCACAGAGTAACAGGAACATTTCCTTGGACTCATTTGATGAGAATTAAATGTTGATTATTTTTGAACTGGTTTATGAGGGTTTCAACAAACCTCAATTCAACTTCCAAAAATTTTAGACATGATGCATGAGTGCAGACGCAACTATTTCACTCAGGTATTCTAGGGTTGTGACAACTCATCCCCACTAAACAAGAATCTCGTCTCGAGATTCAAGACGTGAGGTAAGAAGACAGAGGGGACACAAACTATCACAATCTCCATGATCCAACTGTCCTTCACGAAGATGTTAATCCATTGCATCACATTGGTCTTGACGTCTTTGATTTTGAGATCTTCTCCCAACACAAGAAGGGAAAAAGAGAGAAACAACTCTACAAGGATGGATCATCTTAATGATCACAAGATCAACTCACAGAATGAGACGTAGAAGCATCTCTTGAGCTGAGAGACAAAACACACCTCCATAAGGACAGAAGAAGCAAATTGACGCGGGTTCCAAAGTAGCAGGGGAATAGATGACCATGATTTCATAATGGGGCACCTTGGAGAGGTGACTCGTAGAACTATTCCCTTAAAAGGAAAAAAGAATTACTTTTGATACATAGATCATTGAAACTCTCTAAACTAGCCTAAGGAAAATCACAAATGATTGTGTGAAGGAGTTCGGAGAAATGGCATACTCTGTTTGGAAAGAAAACTAGAGTTATAAGATAACTCAGCAAACGGGAAGCACATTCCAGATGACGCCGAGGATATAACCCAGTGACTGAGCATGCTCTCAAGAACTTGAGCATTTCCATATTCATCAAGGTTTTACCAATATCCCTGTTAAGGATCCTGGCAACACAACATACTACCATGATGAATAGTGATGGACGATGCAAATGCAAAGGAAGATAACACCTTCTCAGATTTCACCTTAGCGAGGCCAAGGAAACAAAATCTGGATGATCGACCGAGAGACATTTAGCACTCCGCTTCTAATGTTATCCTTGATGTGCCAGCGTAACCCATTTATAGATATAGTTTGGTATCTAGAACATCAAGTAAATGGTCGGACTTCGGGAGCACAAGAATCCATAAGAAACAACTACTGAAGTAAATCCTACGAAATCCTTATGGGGAGGTGGTCAATTTTCTCAATCAAGATACTACAATAAAGGGTCTTTCAGCTGGGTGTGTTGGCCACGACATCCACTTTCCGGGTTACAAAGAGACCAATATTATAGTTCTTGGGAAACGTCCCAACCATCACCTCTATCTAAGATTCAGATCTGGTTGGTGTTAGGATAATCCAGACTCATCGAGTCTGGAAAGAGAAATGAAAGTTTGCAACATGAATCGACGAGGTGGCATTGCGAGATTCTCGGGAAATGGAATATGGTAGAAAGCTCCAAAATATGAGCTGGTTCTACTACACACATGTGAACACGCTGTCCCAGACAAGCATGATCACATGGTAGTCTTACAACAAAACACTACCGAGTTCAGGAGGGGAACCATCAACGAGGATAGCGAAGTCCTAACACAAGTCATGATTCTTAGGAAGGAACTTCTTCTCCTTGAACAAATCTATCAGTGGCTTGGTGTGCTAGGGATACACATAGAATGAAGGTAGCTAGTCTCACAAACCAATGTATACTTCGCACATGCATAACTGACTTGGGTTGATTCTAGAGGAAGCAACATTGACTTTCTCGAATTCACGGTGGCAACTTGCATCAAATGCACATGAATTAGAGGAAGTCACTCCTTTCAGCCGAACATATGCTTCATGAACGGAACATGAAGATAATGCTTATAAAAGTTTCCAATACTAGCTAGATGTTCAACACGAATCATGGAGAAGATAAAAATGTTGCTGATGGGCTCAACAACAATTCATCCAGGTTTCCATATAAGTGGAATTACACAATTATGTGAACAAGGTGATAGCATCAGTCAGACCCAAAAGATATAATGGTGTATGCCCGAGGAAACAACCACGGGTAAGAAAACATTACGAACATCGATCGTTCTGATTTGATTTGACGATAGCCCACAGTCAAATCAAAGATTGGATAAGATAATAGGTCCAACAACTGATCACGAGGACCTATCGATGAAGATAGCGTCTTACTTCAACACACACAAACGCAAAGATATCCCTTCAGAACGAGCTAATTTAGGCAAAGCTTTTATCTTCCAACTCTCCAAGTTATTGTTTAGCTTAACCAACTAGTTCAGGGTATCCTACACAGATTCTTGGAGAAGGGGTGGTTCAGAGGAAACCAACTTGACCACAAACTCAACATAGCGGTCAGGTGACAACCTGGTAATACTTCCGAGAAGATATTTTGAACATCACGAACCATCGATATGTTATTAATCTCAGGAACAATATTGCTTTACAGGCCAAGACGATATGATCAAAAGAGCGAGGGACCAACACGATCCCAACTCATTGATCAAAAAGTGCACCAAGAAATAAGGACTATGTAGCATGATCAGTCTTAGAATGATAATTCAATAGCTAACACACTAAGAATGAGATTGTTGTCCATTAACTACCAAGAAACGGGGTTGTTAGGAGTATTGATTTCACACAGCATGATTCATCTGTCGGCATTCCGGTTACTACAACACGGGAACCGAGGAATGAATAATGATGGCAAGAAGTATCACTGCGTTAAGAATTCTTAAGAGGTGGTGCATTCTCATGACAATCTTGACGTAAAGACGGTAACACTCCAAGGTGGAACAAAACAAGAGCTAGTTTAGCATTTTGATCTGTGGAACACAACTGCTTTGATCCAATACTGGATACGGATGAGATACTGGAGTTTGATTCTCCTAGTCATTCCGGGATAGAATGGCTTGACGGGACACAAGAATAATAGGCATCGATGAACGAATGCACGCATACTCTTGACTATCAATTGATAGACGAAGGTCAGAAAACAACTAAAGAGGGAAAACTCAAAGGAACATACGATTTTCTGAGTTGCGGGTGCATAGATTAGCATGTCGAACGAGTTCAACATATTTCTTCTAGATAACCCATGCAGAAAGGTAGAACTGGCAGAGCCACAACATACAATCGAGAACTCATCAAGAGCACTTAGGTTGTGATCTTTCAGTTCAACAAGGAACTTCTGCCATAAGTAGTTCATGGTATTTGGAAGAAGGAAATACCACGGACCTCAAGGACTATCACAAAGGTTACTAATATCCTAAAGGAACTAGCAAACACTATCAACATGAAAGAGTAGAGTGAATCTCGGGCTAAAAAACCCAAAGATGGAATACCTACTAACTAAATGGCATCACGGGATGCTTTCGAGAATAATGGCCAGAATCATCACAATGGGATGCAAAGCATTGCTAGATTACTAAGTGATTAATTAAAACACCTAGGATCATAATAATAGCTCCAACATGTATGCCGAGGCAATAGAGTACCTCAAAACACTAGTTAGTGTGGTTGATCTGGCACAAAGGAACTTACAAAATGTAGGAAGGGATTTACAAATGCATCAGACTATTTAGAAACCTGGGATGACTCAGACAGCATAACGTCTATAACTGCTCAAAAAGATTTGAGACATCCGGTAAAAATGGTGGCATAACCACTCGAACATCATAATATCAAGGTTCCGAGATCAACTGTCAACACATAGAAGTAGTAGGAACTGAACTGGGCTTGAATCCATCAATCCTATAAGTCTCTATCATAGTAACTTGTCATCCCGATAGATAGATGAGAAGGCCTAGTTCTTAAATCCTCGTAGAAAAGAAGAGGTTGACTCATATCAGAAGGGCATAAGGTAAAGGAGTAAAAAGAGCCTTACGTTCCCTTCCACAATCAATTCCCTTATATAGCTAAAGCATTTCTATACTCAACTTCGACCAGTTTGGCTTGGTAATCCTACAGACAGTCAGGCTCTGATACCAAAGCTGTCAGGACCCCAATCCTAAGTCACACTGATCTATCATGTAACACATCATATCACTTTGCGGCCTCACGCACAGTATTCCCACGGGTGCCACCTTACCTGGCCCGGGACCATTTACGCCTTTTGGCTCACGTATATGGTAGTGTCACTAGCATCCATATGACAGATAATCTGAGCAGACATGACTAGTCGTGAACCCAAAGTGGCACTATCTTATAGGGACAGTCATACATGACCCAGCAACGAACATGTCGGTCATCAACGTATGAACCTAAGTCGTAGCAAGCGACAATACTTAAAGGAACAACACGTGACATTTCCCCAAAGGGACAGACACAGGAATGAAGAAGGACACATGCCGGCCAGCCTAAGTGTTCCAGAGCAGTAGCAAGCTACCATGGCTCAGTGGAAGCACAAGGACACATTTCCCTATAAGAGAGGCTACCAAGAATAAACAACTAGGTTGTCAGGTCCCACACATACCAAGCATTTCAATAACATACACACAATATGCTTGATATGTGCAAATACAACATGGAATCACAACAAAACTATATGACTCAAAGTATTTATTCATTAGGCTCTGAGGAGCCAGATATTACAAACTTGGTTCTGATGACCCAGCATTCAAGTCATACAAGCAGCAAGCACATGCGGAAGCATAATCATGTCTGAGTACAGACATCTGAAAAGAGAGAAGGCTACTAAGCCTATATATCTACAAGACCCTCCAAAGGGTACAAGACCGTAGCTGAGGTAACAAGCTAAACTTCGAAGTCCACACAGAACTACTAGTGAGACTGAAGTCTCTCCACAAAAACATAAATTAAGCAAACATGAGTACAAATGTAACCAGCAAGACTTACATCAGAACTATCTACATATGCATCAGTATCAACAAAGAGGTGGTGGAGTTTAACTTCAGCAAGCCAGCTTTGACTCAGTGGCTAACCTAAACTATGACTGCAAGTAACTCTTTTGAGGTAGCGCACACGAGTCCACATATTCACCAATCAATACACCAATATGTATCTGCTCCCGTCTCCCTACGAGAATGCATCCATAGCACTCACGCTTATCTTGCGCATTTTAGAGTATCCACTTTCACTTGTCTATGAACTGTATAGGCAACCCAGAGGTCCTTTACCGCGGACGCGGCTATTCGAATGGATGATGTTAACCCTGCAGGGGTGTACTTCTTCACACACGCTCTCGCCACTTACCGCCATGTACACATCATGTATCTCGGCAACCTTCAAGCGGAAGCCTGGCGAGGGTGTCGGCCACAACCTGACTAACCACACAAGTCCCTAGTCCAGGTTTATTGCGTATTCAGGTTCCATCCATAGGGAGTCCGGCCGAGGTTTCCACGTACGGCCCCGAACGATGTGTGTAGGGTTCCTAAGGCACCAAACAGGCGTCCCGGTACACTGTGCCACGTGCATACCGCATCACAGCCCGCCCCTTGGGTCAGTGCTGCGTACGGCCTCCAACATACTACAAACACTAGAAACTACTTGCAACTCCCGGACAGAGGACATGGGCGGTTAATAAGTCGAGAGGGTCCATTGGTTTCGGGCCCAATGCGTGGTAGTAGCTATTCATGGATCACAAACACAGTCCTCAGTTCCCGAGGACGCTTTCAATGAGACAACCCACCATGTACTCCTACATGGCCTCTCACCGCTACCTTTACCAAATTGTGTTCACACACTTAGCTCACACACAGTAGGACATGTTCATCACCATTCCAATTCATCCTCGATGAATCAGACCCGACTCAACTCTAAGCAGTAGCAGGCATGACAAACAAGAATGAATGAGTAGGTACATCAGGGCTCAAACAACTCCTACTCATGCTATTGGGTTTCGTCTATTTACTGTGGCAATGATAGGTCATGCAGAGGTAAAGGGGTTCAACTACCACGGCATATAACAGATGAATCGTTGTTGTCCTAATGCAATAAAAGAGAGCAGGAGCGAGAGAGTGGGATTGTATCAGAATGAACAAGGGGTTTTTGCTTGCCTGGTACTTCCGAAGATAGTATAGCTCTTCATCGATGTCATCGAACTCATCATCGGAACACGTCTATCGAGAGGGAACAACCATCGGCAACATAGAAGGAACACAATCAATGCAATGCACAATATGATGCATGATCATGACATGTCAATATGTTGTGATTTGAGCTAATGCAACTAGCAACAGGTTAAATGGAGTTGGTTTGATTCCAAGATTCAAATTCAAACTCCACATGTGGTTATTTAAATGTCATTTAATTGATTTGACCTGATCAACATGTATAAGTTGTTCAAACATGAATAGATTCTTTGGATTCTTCTGATAATTTTTCATATATAAATTATTGCATTTGGAGTTATGGTTTAATTTCTATGATTTTGCAAAGTTTGAATTTTTTTTGGAATTTTCTGGATTATTTTTAATCCAGAAAATGGTTAACTGCATCAGCATGACATTGGTGTGACATCAACACGTCAACAGGGGAGGTCCAGGTCAAACCAGACAGTGGGCCCCGCATGTGAGTGTCTCAACTAATTAACTAAGTTAATTAACACTAATTTAAACATAACACTAATTAGTCAGGGGCTTGGGCCCACACATCAGTCAGCCAGGGGAGGTCAAGCCCCTTGTTAGTGGGGTCAAACCCGCTGGACTTAGCCCATGGCTCATCGCCGGCGAGGCCAGAGACAAAGGAGGGCCTCAGATTTGGTCCTCCGGTGACCAAATCGACGGCGGAGGCGTGCTACCCATAGCTGGGGTGCTTCCGCATCAAGTGGTGCAAGTGGTTGGACACGGGGACTCCAGAAATGACGGCGACGTCGAGGTCAGCAGCGACCAGAGCTCGGGCGTCGACGGATTCGTCGCTACGGTGAGCAAGGTGTGTGTTGTTTGGCATCTACGACGGCTGCATGTGCTAACAAGGCGGTTGGGCATGCTAGCATGATCAAAGGGTCACCAGAGTGACACTGACGATGAGCTCAGGCGGAGGTGAGCTTCGGCCTCGATGAACACGATGGGTATGGTGTGCAAAATGACGCGACGTTAGGGGGAAAATGACCGGAGGCTCACAACACGTCGATTGAAGTGCTCGGCGGGCTCGGGGAAGGCCTGCAGACGACAAAGCAGCGATGGCGATTGCTGGATCCCAGGAAGAAGATGGCAGCGTTCAGTACAAAACAGGGCTTCCCAACTCGCGTGTCTCGGCGAGGTGGAAGAGGTGGTCGAGGCGGAGCTCCTGGGCACTTTGGGTGATCGCGAGGAGCACGGTGGGTACGTCGGTGAGGGGCGGTGCGCTGCGAGGCACTCGGGCACGCTGCAGGGAGAGAGCATAGGAGGGGAAAGTGAGCACGGAGAGGACGAGGGGGTTCGGGGGGTAGCGTGGCGCCTCCAGAGCGTCTAGACCGTGGAGGGGAGAAGCAGGCAGGGTGGAGGTGGCCGACGTGCGGCGACCACGCGCCGGGCACGCGCGCTCATCCTCCTGGCAAGGAGGAAGACGACATGAGGGGGTGGTCAGGTGGGCTGGGCCGCTGGGTAAGGTCTAGCTGGGTTTCTCTCTCCCTCTCTACATTCTATCTTTTATTTCTCTGTATTTTTTTGATTTGATTTAAAACATCAAATCATTTTTAAACTTTCTGTAATTGTTATGCGAGCTCAGAAACTAGTCCAAGGTCACAGGCAACTTACAAAAATATTTGAACTTTATTTCTTATATAACAGAAATAAATCCAATTCAAATATGTCATTGATTTAATTCAAAGGCCCAAAATAAATATTTTTGTGATTCCAAAAATATTGGTTTGAATTTTACCTCTTACCAATATTTTCACAGAGTAACAAGAACATTTCCTTGGACTCATTTGATGAGAATTAAATGTTGATTATTTTTAACTGATTTCTGAGGGTTTCAACAAACCTCAATTCCACTTTCAGAATTTTTAGACATGATGCATGAGTGCAGATGCAACTATTTCACTCAAGTATTCTAGGACTGTGACAGTGGCCGGCGCGCTCCGGTGACACGCCCTCGCGTCCTTCTGGCAGGAGGTGGGAGCAGGCGGCGTTGTGGCTGGTGGGCTGGGCCAGCGCAGTGTTGGGCCAGTTGGGCTAGACAGGTAAGCCAGGTACATGAGTCTCTCTCTCCCTCTCTCTCTCTCTTTTATTTTCTGTTTTCTATTCTATTTTGTCTGTTTTGATTTAGTAAAAGTACTAAACCATTCTTATAAATCCTGGAATAAATTGTGGGCACATATTAGAATATTCCCAACGGCCCTCAACTGCTTTTAGGATTAATTGGGCATTTAAAATATTTATAGTAGTTAAATGCCCAAATTCAAATACTCTATGGATTAACTCAAAAAAATGCAAAGTGGCCTAGAAAAATGTGCACCATTTTTGGCAGAGGTTCTAGACCAATTCACAAATGATGAACTTTTCCAAAGGCATTTTGGGTTCATTGAAAATGATTTTTATTTGAACCTAGTTGGATTCATTTGTGCTAGTGTTTGGATCAATCCCCATTTCAAGTTTAAATGCAATTTAAACATGATGCAACACATGACTAGCTAGCCCAGCGCATACCAGAACTAGGGATGTGACATTCCGCATGTAGGGTAAATGCTGAACCGAGTATCGTGCGGTACTCATCGACATTGACGATGCCAGGGATAGAGCAGCTCGATTGCTGAGGAAGGAGAGAGATGAAAAAGAGGAACCCCGTGCCCGTGTGCCTTGCCCCTTCTTCCTGATCGGAGCCCGAGCGACAGTCACACTGCTTGGGCCGCCTGGGGAGAAGTATATCGCCGCCAGCACCAATCTTCACCGCGGCTGCGACCGTGGTGAGATGAGATGATGAACAAAGCAGGTGTGAGGATGGCCCCGCTCCCTCGCTCTGTCTTCTCATTTCCACAAGCACCACTAAAGCCAAAAAGCTTTGGCTGGGCTGCAACGGATATGATGCGCTGCTCGCACCTTCAAGTTCGCACCAGTGACCCCCCTACCTGGCACGCCAAAGATGCTGTGGGAAATCACGGGCACTTATGGGACCAAGAGTCCCTTGCTAGTTTGGCGGGGGGATGGCACGTTGCACAAAGAGCTGAGGGGCATCAAGCAGCACGGCAAAGATCACACGGGCAATCTTTACCTAGGTTCGGGCCGCTGTGAGGCATAAAACCTCCTCCCGCTTTGGTGGATTGATGGTGGAAAATGGTGGTGAATGCAACACGCTTGCCCGACAGGGTTGCCTCGGGGCGAAACGGCTATGCGCGTATGAATGTGTGAGGAGGTGGATTCGCTAACCCTTTCTATCGTTGCCTTGGGCCTCCTTTTGTAGACAAAGGGGTCACCACAGTGGCAAATCAGTCATTATGCACTGATAAGATAGCAAACAGTGCTATCATACCTAACTCTGCAGGCTGACAGAGTGCATTAAATGCGCCGCTCAACATCACATCGTAGCCTGCCTGGCAGGCCTTGCCGGGCTATTTTGCCAGCTTTGCATCTGCTCGCTAGACACATCGCAGGATGGGTGTCGCCTGTAGGTATTTCCTGTAGAAAGTGGCTACCATATGGCGAATAGCAGTCACTTCGGAGCTTAACACCGCACCGATCAATGACGTGCATCATGGTGAGGTGGTTCTGCCTTTGCGAGGGCGTCTTGGAGGCCTGCTTCCGGAGGTGACCCCGTCCTTGTCGGGCTCGCCTGCCCGGAAAGGGAGGTTTTCCCTTATCAATTTCCTTCTCTCCTGGCTAGTCTTGGCCTTCCTGCGCTGCACATTGCTCCTTTGAAGAACCGATCCCTTGTGCTCCACTCTGATCTTGGTGCTGTAATCTTGTTTTCGTGCCTGTAGGCTTCATCGGTCGTGCATGAGTTAGGGGAAAATATATACCCATGTTTATGTTCCCTGATAGTATTGAATAGCATAATGGATCTGAACATATAATCTTCCACCAAATAAACCAACTACCATCAACTACAAGGTCTAATCAACACTATTAGCAACCTGTAGGTACCAATCAAAGGTTTTGATACAAAGATTGAATAGAAGAGATGAACTAGGGTTTGAGATGAGATGGTGTTGGTGAATATGTTGATGAAGATTGGTCCTCCCACGATGAGAGGGTTGTTGGTGATGACGATGGCTTCGATTTCCCCCTCCCGATGGGAAGTATCCTTAGTGGAATCGCTCCGACGGAGAGCAAAAGTGCTCCTACCCAAGTTCCACCTCAAGACGGCGGCACTCCATCCCAAAAGTCCTCTCCTTATTTTTTTTCTAGGAAAAATGTGCTTATATACCAGAAGATAGGCACCGGAGGCTAGCTAGTGGCCCCACAAGCCACTAGGGCACGCCTAGGGGGTGGGTGCACCCTGGTTACTCCTGGGCACCTGGGTGGCCCCCTCTGATATTTCATTTCTCCAATATTTTTTATTTATTCCAAAATAAATCTTCGTGAAATTTTAGCTCATTTGGAGATGTGCAGAATAGGTATCTCTGACATAACTTTTTTAGGTCAAGAACTCTAGCTACCAGCAATCTCCCTCTTCATATAAATCTTGCATATTAAGAGAGAAAAGACATTAGAATTTCTCCACAAAGTGTTATCTTGATTAAAACATTATAAATAACAGTAGGAAAACATGATGCAAAATCGACGTATCACTAAGCACATACTGATTTGTAACCAAGTAACCATGCACTAGATATATAATAAAAACATATACAAATAGCTAGTACTACACACACGGAAATAAATAGGAGCAGGATAAATGTGTTATACTATCGTGGAAAACCACGGCCACCTATGGGACCAAGAGTCCCTTGCTGGTTCGGCGGGGGGATGGCACACTGCACAAAGAGCAGAGGAGCGTCGAGCAGCACGGCAGAGATCAGACAGGAAGTCTTTACCCAGGTTCGGGCCGCCGTGAGGCGTAAAACCCTACTCCTACTTTGGTGGATTGATGGTGGAAAAATGGTGGCGAACGCAACACGCTTTGCCTGGCAGGGTTGCCTCGGGGCAAAAATGGCTACGCGCATATGAATGTGTGTAGGGGTGGACTCACTAACACTTTCTACGGTTGCCTTGGGCCTCCTTTTATAGATAAAGGGGACACCAAAGTGGCAAATATGTCATTATGCACTGATTAGATAGCAAACCATGCTATCATACCTAACTCTGCAGGCTGACAGAGCACATTAAATGCGCTGCTCAACATCACATCGTTGCTTGCTCGGCAGGCCCTACTGGGCTATTTTGCCAGCTTTGCGCCTGGTGGCTCGAGTCATCGCAGGATGGGTGTCACTTGTAGGTAATTCTTGTAGCAAGTTGCTGCCATGTGGCGAATGGCTGCCACTTAGTCACTTTGCGGCTTGACATCACACTAATCGATGACTTGCGTCGTCATGAGGTGGTGTGGTGAGGTGGTTCTGCTTCCGTAGGCCTCGGGAGGCCTGCCGGGGCGACCTGAAGCTTGCTTTCGGGCATGACCTCGTCCTTGCCAGGCTCGCCTGCCCGACAAAGGAAGCTTCTCCCTTGGCAGTATCTTACTTCTCTAGCTTAGTCTTGGTCCTCTTCAGCTGCATGTTGGCCCTTTGAAGATCTGATCTCTTGTGCTTTGGTCTGACATTGGTGTTGTGATCTGTTCTTGTGCCTGTGCACAGTCTAGGCAACGGACCCAAGGTATGTTGCACTGATAGAAGCCCCCGGGCCTGTCCCGAACGCGCTGTTGGACATCATCGGTGTAGGCCCTAATGAGTGCACAGGCAGGGGCGTGGAGGTGGCTAGTGATGAAGCTATGTACCTAGGGTAGGGTCATAGGCCTGACCTAGACACCCTCCCCTAGGACTCCATCCTAAAACTAGAAGCATTCGAGGGATATCATCATTCACTCGACTGCCAGGCATTCCACTCGGAAGATTCAAAGTCACTCGACGGATAGAAGATCTAAAGTCACTCTGCACGACAACAGTCGGATGTTTACTTCATAGACTTAATAGGCATATATGTCACTTAATTGCTAGCGTTACCAGTAACGCCCCCCTCTTGATGTACCTTAAAACCCTTGTAACGTGGGCTGGCTGGGGTCTAGGCGCACTCTATATAAGCAACCCCCCTCCACTGGCACAAGGGTTCGCACCCCCTGTAAACACACACATACATAATCCAGTCGACCGCCTTCGGCCACCGAGGCGTAGGGCTGTTACTTCCTTCGTGAAGGGTTTGAACTCATAAAACTCGCGTGTACAACTTCGCCATAGCTAGGGTCTTGCCTCCTCATACCTACCCCCATTCTACTGTCAGTCTTAGATCCACGACAGTTGGCGCCCACCTTTGGGCAGGTGTCTTAGCGACTTTTTGGTGGAGTTGCGATTTGTTCCGATTTCATCATCATGGTTTCCGCCGGCGGACAGGCTGAGGGCCGCGAGATCCGTCTCGACGCGCTTGTGTTCGTTGCCGATGACTCTGCCTGGCTTCAGGAAGCTCCACTCGACGTCGATGCGCTCCCCGTCCGCGGGGCGACGCACTTTCGTGTGTGCGTCCGCGGCGTCCTTCTCCGGCAACCGTCGACCCAGTATCGGTCGGTTCCTATGGTGTCCTCATCCCCCGCTGCTTGCCGGCACAAGCGTTCCAGTCGGTCACGGCTCCAGCGGTGGGTGAGACACACGGTGGCCCGCCAATCGACCACCTCACAAGTCGCGGCAATCGAGCCCGACAAAACTCTCTACGGCCTGTTCGACTAGCTCTGTCGAGACCGCATCCGAGTGAGACAGCAGCGACCCGCGGCGGAAGTCTTGATGGTCAACAGACCACCCAGTCCTCCTGGCTTCCCCCGCGACGACGGTGGTGATGCCGGCGGCGATCCATCGCGCGTTCACGAGGAGTACCGCCCCGATCCCCTTTCTTCGTAGCGGAGGGAAGAGCTTCGCCGCCGCAACATGGATGCACTCCACACTCCTATCGTTGGAGAAACCCCTGAGGCCCGGGCCTTGGAAGAAGCGCGCCTGGCCAACTTGGCTGAACGCACTCGACTAGAGAACCTGCAGCATGCACCAGAGGAGTGTGCTCGGCAGCGGATCCCTGAATCCAGTCGACGACAACTTTTTCCGCCTCAAACTTAGGTATACTGCACTCCAATTTAAAATCTCACAGCTGCAGCCCGAATAGCATAGTCAATCCAGCCTTCCCAGTCAGAGGTTGGCAGAGGTTTGATGCAGATTCGGGCCCTGCTTCGAGCAGCTGGAGAACAGAACACAACAGTGTCTCAGTCGCGGAATAGGATTCATAGCAGGTCTGTGGTGGCGGATACAGTTGAAAGTGCAAGTATCCCTAGGTGGTTTTGGTAATTCATAACAACATATAGCTCATTGAGCTAATGCTATTCCAAGATGATTATTTCAGGAAAGCTCAATGATTGGCATGGCATGGATGTGAAAGTAGAACCCTCAAAATGCTAAGGACAAAGGATTGGCTCAAGCTCAAAAGCTCAAGACTCTTTTTTTTATATTTTAGTGATCCAAGATCACATTGAGTCCATAGGAAAAGCCAATACTATCAAGGAGGGATGAGGTGTTGCTTAATGAGCCTCTTGCTTCATGTGCTTAATGATATGCTCCAAAACCCTCAACTACTTTCCCATATCCACATATCACCTACTCTAAGCCAAACTCGGTCCTACCGATTTTTCCTATCCGGCGCCACCGAGTTTCAATTGTCATTAGCCGCTGCCAAACCCTAGCAATTCGGTCCTACCGATAAGGATCTCGGTCCCACCGAGATGGGGTTGCAAACTCTCTGTTTCCCTTTCTTAACTTTTCGGTCCCACCAAATGAGCGAATCGGTCCCACCGAGATTGCAATGTAAACTCAGTGTTTCCCCTTTGTAACTTTTCGGTCTCACCGAGTTCCACTCGGTCTCACCGAAAGAGCAAATCGGTCCCACCGAGTTTGCCTGACCAACTCTCTGGTTAGCTAATTACCAAACTCGGTCTCACCGAGTTTGTGTAATCGGTCTCACTGAGATTACGTTATGCCCAAACCCTAACCGAATCGGTCCTACCGAGTTGCATGTCAGTCCCACCGAAATTCCTAACGGTCACTAGGTTTACTACTTCGGTCAGACCGAGTTTATTTATTCGGTCCCACCGAGATTGGTAAATTGTGTGTAACGGTTGGATTTTGAGTGGAGGCTATATATACCCCTCCACCGCCTTCTCATTCGATGAGAGAGCCATCAGAACACACACATCATTCCTACTCATATGTTCTGATAGAAAACCACCTACTAATGTGTTGAGACCAAGACATTCCATTCCTACCATATGAATCTTGATCTGTAGCCTTCCCAAGTTGCTTTCCACTCAAATCTTCTTTCCACCAAATCCAAATCCTATGAGAGAGAGTTGAGTGTTGGGGAGACTATCATTTGAAGCACAAGAGCAAGGAGTTCATTACCTACACACCATTTGTTACTTCTTGGAGAGTGGTGTCTCCTAGATTGGCTAGGTGTCACTTGGGAGCCTCCGACAAGATTGTGGAGTTGAACCAAGGAGTTTGTAAGGGCAAGGAGATCGCCTACTTCGTGAAGATCTACCGCTAGTGAGGCAAGTCCTTCGTGGGCGTTGGCCATGGTGGGATAGACAAGGTTGCTTCTTCGTGGACCCTTTGTGGGTGGTTGCTTCTTCGTGGACCCTTCGTGGGTGGAGCCCTTCGTGGACTCGCGCAACCGTTGCCATTGGGTGGAGCCCTGTGTGGACTCGCGCAACCGTTACCCTTCGTGGGTTGAAGGCTCCATCAACGTGGATGTAGGATAGCACCACCTATCCGAACCACGAGAAAAACATCCGTGTCTCCAATAGCGTTTGAAATCTCCAAACCCTTCCCTTTATATTCTTGCAAGTTGCATGCTTTACTTTCTGCTGCCAATATACTCTTTGCATGCTTGCTTGAATTATGTGATGATTGCTTGACTTGTCCTAAAATAGCTAAAATCTGCCAAGAACTAAAATTGGGAAAAGGTTAAGTTTTTATTTGGTCAAGTAGTCTAATCACCCCCCCTCTAGACATACTTTCGATCCTACAACAGTACAGTCAGCCCGCAGCCCAAGATCACCCCCGCGGCGTGAAGGACATGGGCATAGGCAAGATTAGTACAGAAACCACGAGCAATATGATCCCCACCTCGGCCACAATGACCATCGTCGAGTGCGCACGCCTCCTCTGAGGAGTGGATCATATGTGCCTCGGCGGCATGATGACAGACGCCCTCACAGCGGCGAGCGGAGAATACCAGTCGACCCAAGGGAGCCATGCTTTGATGCGAGATCCATTCTCGTTCAAGGTCTGGTTGATAGGAACAGAGCACACAGAGAAGGCCATGACAGAGATTATCCAGCTGGCGGCAGAGTGCACGTTTCAGGTCCCGAGTGTTTTAGCAGAGCCATCACGGCCGCAGTGATGCCTCCCAATTTCAGGTTGGCGACTGGAGTCAGCAAATTTACGGGTGAATCTAAGCCTGACACTTGTGAAAGCACAAGTGCTCCCTAGGTGGTTTTGGTAATTAATGTCAACATATCACTTGTTGGACTAACATTTTTATCTAGTATATTTCAGATAAGTTCAACAGTGAAGTCGCATGGACTAGAGGATGTGAAACCCCTTCAAGATGCTAAAGACAGAGGATTGGCTCAAGCTCAAAGCTCAAGACTCTACATTTTCTATTTTAGTGATCCAAGATCACATTGAGTCTATAGAAAAATCCAATACTATCAAGGAGGGATGAGGTGTTGCTTAATGAGGATCTTGCTCAAATGCTTAGTGATATGCTCCAAAGCCCTCAACTACTTTCTCACATCCACATATGACCTAAACCAAAAGTCAAACTCGGCCCGACCGATTCTTTCTATCCGGTGCCACCGAGTTCAAATATCATAGCCACTGCCACAAACCCTAGGCAAATCGGTCTCACTGATAGGGATCTCGGTCTCACCGAGATGGGATTGCAAACTCTCTGTTGCTTATTGCAATACTTTTGGTCTCACCGAAACTTGCGATCGGTCCCACCGACATTCCAATGTAAACTCTCTGTTTCCCTTTTGTAACATTTCGGTCTCACCGAAATGAGCAAATCGGTCCCACCGAGTTTACCTGACCAACTCTCTGGTTAGCTTATTACCAAAATCGGTCCCACCAAGTTTGTGTAATCGGTCTCACCGAGATTACGTTATGCCCTAACCCTAACCATATCGATCCTACTGAGTTGCATGTCGGTCCCACCGAAAACCCTAACGGTCACTAGCTTTGCTGAATCGGTCCGATTGAGTTTAACTATTCGGTCCCACCGAGATTAGAAAGTTGTGTGTAATGGTTAGATTTTGTGTGGAGGCTATAAATACCCCTCCACCTCCTCAACATTAGTGGATAGAGCCATCAGATCGAAACTACACTTCCAACCTACATTTTCTGAGAGAGAACCACCTACACTTGTGTTGAGGCCAAGATATCCCATTCCTACCATATGAATCTTGATCTCTAGCCTTCCCCAAGTTGCTTTCCACTCAAATATTTTTCCACCAAATCCACTTCCTGTGAGAGACAGTTGAGTATTGGGGAGACTATCATTTGAAGCACAAGAGCAAGGAGTTCATCATCAACACACCATTTGTTACTTCTTGGAGAGTGGTGTCTCCTTGATTGGCTAGGTGTCACTTGGGAGCCTCCGACAAGATTATGGAGTTGAACCAAGGAGTTTGTAATGGCAAGGAGATCGCCTACTTCGTGAAGATCTACCGCTAGTGAGGCAAGTCCTTAGTGGGCGATGGCCATGGTGGAATAGACAAGGTTGCTTCTTCGTGGACCCTTCATGGGTGGAGCCCTCCGTGGACTCGCGCAACCGTTACCCTTCGTGGGTTGAAGTCTCCATCAACGTGGATGTACGATAGCACCACCTATTGGAACCATGACAAAAACATCCGTGTCTCCAATTGTGTTTGAATCTTCCAAACCCTTCCCTTTACATTCTTGCAAGTTGCATGATTTACTTTCTGTTGCTCATTTACTTGTTGCATGCTTGCTTGATATGTATTGTGTTTGTTAAACTTGTGCCTAAAATCCACTTCTACCTAAAGAATTTAAAAACTACAACTTTTGGTACTTAGTGTGTAATCCCCCCTCTAGACACCTCTTCTCGGTCCTTTCAATTGGTATCAGAGCTTTGGTCTCCATTGCTTTGGTTTAAACACCATTAGAGGAAGATGGATGAGTCTACTTTGGGGAGTCTTAGACGCAGAGTACCTATTCTTGATGGAGAATATTTTCATGAGTGGAAAAATGAAATTCTTGAGATTTTCAATGAATATCATTTGGACAAGTACATTACTAGCCCTTGTGCACCTCATGTTGATCCTTTGGATCCTACCCTTGATGAGTCTATTGACGTGATCTGCAACCTTAGAATTGTTAATCTTATCACGAGAGGCTTGCCTAGAAACTTGATTAAATGTTTGCCTACTCTTGATTGTGCCTACACTATATGGAGATTTCTTGAGGAACACTTTCCAAATTATTCCTTGAAAGATCTAGATGAAATCCTCCATAAGTCTATTGGCTTGATTAAGATGAGTTCCAATGATCCCAATTTTGGTGACTGTTTATTTGAGCTTACTAATCTTACGAGTGCCAAAGGAGATGTTGGAATCATTAGCAATATCATTTCCTGAGCTATTAGAATTCATAAAGATAACTATAGAAATGATCATTTATCTAATGAATTACCCTCTCTAGGAATTGATCAATCACAAGATGATGTTGAACATGGATACTCTGATGAGGATGATGATGACAGTGACTATGATCTTAATGATGCAATGAGACACTTTGGTCTTATGGCAAATCTTCGCAGCTACATGGCTGGAGGAAAGGAATGGGTTCTTGATAGTGGATGTACTGATCATATGACCGGAGATAAAGATATGTTCCGTGAGCTTGCTGAAAATGACGGCCCTCGAAAATATGTCACCTTTGGTCATAACTCAAAGGGTAAGGTGGTTGGCCTCGGTAAGGTGGCCATCTCACATGATAGCTCCATACAAAATGTCATGCTCGTCGAATCTCTTGGGTACAACTTACTTTCAGTATCTAGGCTTGCTGATTTCGGTTTCAATGTCCTATTTACTGAGGTAGATTGCCAAGTGTTTCATAGAGACAATCGTAAAATGGTCTTTACCGGAATACATAGAGGTGATCTTTACATTGTTGATTTCACTAAAAAGGCTCAACCTAGAACTTGCTTAATTGCTAAATCCTCTAAAGGTTGGTTATGGCATAGACGATTAGGTCATGTTGGTATGTGAAACCTTGACAAGCTTATTAAAGGTGATCATATCCTTGGAGTAAAAGATGTTATATTTGACAAGGATAGACTTTGTAGTGCTTGTCAGGCAGGGAAACAAGTTGGAGGAAGTCAGCGCGCGAAGAACATCATGACCATGAGAAGACCACTCGAGCTACTTCACATGGATCTCTTTGGTCCAAATGCCTACAAGAGTCTCGGTGGTAACTCATTTGGACTAGTCATAGTTGATGATTTTTCAAGATTTACCTGGGTGTTCTTTCTTGATGACAAATCGCAGGTCCAAAAGATCTTCAAAAACTTCGCTAGGAAGGCCCAAAATCAATTTGACGTGAAGATCAAGAAGGTTCGAAGCGACAACTGAACGGAGTTCAAGAACGCAAATGTGGATACCTTTCTTGACGAAGAAGGGATTTCACATGAGTTCTCAGCTACGTACACACCTCAACAAAATGGAGTCATTGAGAGGAAGAACCGGACTCTTATTGAGATGGCAAGAACGATGCTTGATGAGTACAAGACGCCAAAACACTTTTGGGAAGAAGCGGTTGATACAGCTTGTCATGTTACAAATCGCTTGTATCTTCACAAGCTACTCGGCAAGATGGCATATGAGCTCCTCACCGGTAACAAACCCCAAGTTGGATACTTTCGAGTATTCGGCTCAAAGTGCTACATTCTTGATAAGCATCGTCGCTCTAAATTTGCTCCTAAGTCTCATGAAGGTTTTCTACTTGGTTATGGATCAAACTCTCACACATACCGTGTCTACAATAATTTCACCCGAAAGGTTGAAGAGACGGTGGATGTGAAGTTTGATGAATCTAACGGCTCGCAAGTAGAGCAATTGCCAATTGATGTAGGAGACAAAGACCCTTCGGAAGCAATCCAAGACTTGCCTATTGGCAAGATTTGTCCAACGGAGGTGAAGGAGAGTACCTCGTCCATCCAAGTGGAAGCTTCTACCTCACGACAGGGTGAACCAAGAGTTGATACCGAAGCATCCACAAGTGGGACACATCAAGATGAAGAAAACGAGGAAGTGCATCAAGATGAACGCCAACAACCTCCTTCTCCACCATGACAAGAGAACGACAACATCAACAACGAAGAAGGCCAAGAAGAAGAACAATATGAAGAAGATGTTCAACCAAGATCCAAGCAAAAGCTTTCACGAGTTCGAGCAAGAATTGCTAAAGATCATCCCGTCGAGCAAATCTACAATGATATCCAAACCGGGAGAATCACTCGCTCAAAAACTCGTTTAGCTAACTTTTGTGAACACTATTCATTCATCTCTCGCATTGAACCTATGAATGTTGAAGAAGCTTTGGAAGATCCGGATTGGATAAATGCCATGCATGAGGAGCTACACAACTTTGAGAGAAATCAAGTGTGGACATTGGTTGAAAAGCCCGACAACAACCACAACATCATTGGTACCAAATGGGTGTTTCGCAACAAGCAAGATGAAGATGGTCAAGTCATGTGCAACAAAGCACGCCTAGTCGCCCAAGGCTACACTCAAGTCGAAGGTATGGACTATGGTGAGACATATGCCCCCGTTGCTAGACTTGAGTCCATTCGCATCTTACTTGCCTATGCTAATCATCATGATATCACCTTGTACCAAATGGACATTAAAAGTGCTTTTCTAAATGGTGAAATTGAGGAGGAAGTTTATGTTAAGCAACCTCCCGGATTTGTCAATCCTAAGAAACCTAAATATGTTTACAAACTTCACAAAGCTCTTTATGGTCTTAAAAAAGATCCTAGAGCATGGTATAAATGCTTGACCAAGTTCCTTATTGAAAAAGGCTTTGAAATTGGAAAAATAGATTCTACTCTTTTTACTAAAAGGGTTAATGGAGAACTATTTGTATGCCAAATTTATGTCGATGATATTATATTTGGATCAACTAACCCTGATTTTAGTGAAAAGTTTGGAAAGCTAATGTCGGAGAAGTTTGAGATGTCGATGATGAGTGAACCCAAATTCTTTCTCGGTTTGCAAATCAAGCAAACTAAGGAAGACACCTTTGTATCTCAAACGAAGTACACCAAGGACTTATTCAAGAAGTTCAATATGCAAGAATGCAAAGGTATGACTACACCCATGCCTACTAGTGGACTTCTTGATTTAACCAAAGATGCTGAACCGGTTGATCAAAAGGTTTATCGCTCTATGATTGGTTCATTGTTATATCTATGTGCTTCACATCCCGATATTATGCTAAGTGTGTGCATGTGTGCACGATATCAAGCCTCTCCTAAAGAATGTCATCTTAAGGCTGTGAAAAGGATAGTGAGATACTTAATCCATACACCAAATTTTGGCATTTGGTATCCAAAGAGGGCTTCCTTTGATCTTGTTGGCTACTCCGATTCGGACTATGCCGGTGACAAGGTTGATAGAAAGTCCACTTTGGGTACTTGTCAATTTCTTGGTAGATATCTTGTATCTTGGTCCTCCAAGAAAAAAACTCGGTATCCTTATCCGCCGCCGAAGCGGAATACATTGCCGCTGGATCATGTTGTGCTCAATTACTTTGGATGACCCAAACTCTTAAAGACTATGGAATATATGTGAAACATGTTCCATTGCTATGTGACAATTAAAGTGCTATTAAGATTGCTCACAATCACGTGCAACATTCTCAAACTAAGCCTATTGAAGTTCGTCATCATTTATTTCGAGATCATGTTGCCAAAGGGGACATTAATCTTAAGCATGTTCACACCGATAAGCAATTAGCGGATATATTTACCAAAACACTTGATGAGAAAGTGTTTTGCAGGTTAAGAGGTGAATTGAACATCGTTGATGCTTCAAACTTGGAGTAGGAACTCCATTTAATACATGGAAGGCATGAGCCTATGACTAATCCTTGATATTTCTCTTATGTTGACTATCTTATGTCTTGGATATATTTGCACCTTGCATGCTATCTAACCCGTGTAGGTACTTGGATGAATCGAAATCTATGAGATTGCAACTCACTCACATCTTGAGCAATTTCTATGTCACCAAGTCGCTACACAATGGTGGATGAAGACAAGAAAGCACACAACCATTCAAACATATCATTTGACAAATTCTATCATGATTGTCATTTTGGATACACAAGTGCTCTTCCTTGCAAAAACTAACCCATGTAGGTGGATGAACTCAAACTTCAAGTGATGCTCCCAACTCTTGATGAGCTACATCAACCTTGAGCAACCCACACAAGTTCAACTACATGATCATGATCAACACCACCACCCAGGGTATGTTATTCCATCTTAGAGAAGCTTTACTCCAAGTCATGGGATAAATCAACTCAACAAGATGTGAATACATCAAGATGCTTTAACGAAAAATGGTAACCCCATTTTGAGCTTAAACGATGAGTATGACCAAAGATCAAGTGATCTCACTTGACTCCTAAGTCAATATACTCTAACATAGGTGTCTTTGTCACCGGCCAATTCTAGATGAAGTTCTCTTGTGTTCTTTTCTGTGCTCTTGCATTTGTCCCATGCATATTTGTTTCCCTCTTCATCTATATTCTTTTTAGTTTCTTCTCCTTTATTTTCTGTTCTGCATTTTCTGCATTAAATTCCTTGCAAATCCTTGTGAGATCTTACTTGCCTAGTGAGGTGAGGTGACAAGTGTTTTCTCTACGATGAACTCAGTCACACCGGGCTGTTTAGTTCGGTCCAACCGAATCCTTTCGGTGCCACCGAAGCACCAAACTTGTTGCTACCGATTTCACTGCAGGAAAAACATCTTGCCACTTGTTTTTGAATTTTTTTTGATCCAGCTTCACTCAATGAATCTTGTCCTCGACCAGCATCCTACTCAAATTGCTGCTTTGTTCTGTGACTCAAGGACCAAACCCATCATGACAAAAAAAATCCAGAAGAACCCTTCTTGGAAATTGATATCAAAGGAGGAGAGAGAGATCTTCACATCAAAGCTTAATCATATCTATATGGGGAGAGAATACTCTAGAGAAGAAAGAGACCCCAGATGCTTGGTGTTCAAGAGGAGAGAAGTCACATGTCTTCAAGAGGGTAAAGACATGTTCATATTTTCTCAATTGCATTAGCTCTATTTATTTCCTTTGAGCTCTGATTTTGCTCTGATTTTCTGTTCCCTATCATCTCCCAATATCCCATGTTAGATTCAGGGGGAGCAAGACATCTAAGGGAAGGAAATCCTTGAATTGATTGCATATCTTTACCTTTAGGGACATGCCTTTTTCCAATGTGGTACTTAGTACTCACTCTACATGTCATCCCAGTCTTGATACTCTTGTGGTTTCTCTTGTTTGCTCTGGCAGTAGGTGTATCTATGTTATCTAACCTTGTTTACGCAGGTTCATCCCATCCTAAGCCAACTCAAGACCACAAGGTAAGTATATGCATCACAATCATGTGAATGAGAATTTCTTGTTGATGTACATACTATTTGCAAGAAGGACTCATGAGCATGAAGGTACATTTCTCATATTTTCATCATTTGCTCTGATGCATATAGCCAAGATACATGTAACACATTGCTTACTCTGTCATGTTTATGCATTCACATGCTCCTATATTCCATGTTCACATGATTGCATCCATGTAGGGGGAGCCTATGCAAGTTACATGTCTGTCCAAAGCTTTACTTACTACTCTCAATATCTTGATCTAAAGCTTTGATGTATGTTGTCATCAATTACCAAAAGGGGGGAGATTGAAAGCACAAGTGCTCCCTAGGTGGTTTTGGTAATTAATGTCAACATATCTCTTGTTGGACTAACATTTTTATCTAGTATGTTTCAGATAAGTTCAACAGTGAAGTGGCATGGACTAGAGGATGTGAAACCCCTTCAAGATGCTAATGACAAAGGATTGGCTCAAGCTCAAAGCTCAAGAATCTACATTTTCTATTTTAGTGATCCAAGATCACATTGAGTCTATAGGAAAAGCCAATACTATCAAGGAGGGATGAGGTGTTGCTTAATGAGGCTCTTGCTCAAATGCTTAGTGATATGCTCCAAAGCCCTCAACTACTTTCACATCCACATATGACCTAAACCAAAAGTCAAACTCGGCCCCACCGATTCTTTCTATCTGGCGCCACCGAGTTCAGATGTCATAGCCACTGCCACAAACCCTAGGCAAATCGGTCTCACCGGTAGGGATCTCGGTCTCACCGAGATGGGATTGCAAACTCTCTGTTGCCTATTGCAATACTTTCGGTCTCACCGAAATTTGCGATCGGTCCCACCGAGATTGCAATGTAAACTCTCTGTTTCCCTTTTGTAACATTTCTGTCTCACAGAAATGAGCGAATCGGTCCCACCGAGTTTACCTGACCAACTCTCTGGTTCGCTTATTACCAAAATCGGTCCCACCGAGTTTGTGTAATCGGTCTCACTGAGATTACATTGTGCCCTAACCCTAACCATATCGGTCCTACCGAGTTGCATGTCAGTCCCACTGAAAACCCTAACGGTCACTTGCTTTGCTGAATCGGTCCGACCGAGTTTAACTATTCGGTCCCACCGAGATTGGCAAGTTGTGTGTAATGGTTAGATTTTGTGTGGAGGCTATAAATACCCCTCCACCTCCTCTTCATTAGTACAGAGTGCCATCAGAATGAAACTACACTTCCAACCTATATTTTCTGAGAGAGAACCACCTACACTTGTGTTTAGACCAAGATATCCCATTCCTACCATATGAATCTTGATCTCTAGCCTTCCCCAAGTTGCTTTCCACTCAAATCTTGTTTCCACCAAATCTAAATCCTGTGAGAGAGAGTTGAGTGTTGGGGAGACTGTCATTTTAAGCACAAGAGCAAGGAGTTCATCATCAACACACCATTTATTACTTCTTGGAGAGTGGTGTCTCCTAGATTGGCTAGGTGTCACTTGGGAGCCTCCGACAAGATTGTGGAGTTCAACCAAGGAGTTTGTAAGGGCAAGGAGATCGCCTATTTCATGAAGATCTACCGCTAGTGCGGCAAGTCATTTGTGGGCGATGGCCATGGTGGAATAGACAAGGTTGCTTCTTCGTGGACCCTTCATGGGTGTTGCCCTCCGTGGACTCGCGCAACTGTTACCCTTCATGGGTTGAAGTCTCCATCAACGTGGATGTACGATAGCACCACCTATCGGAACCACGACAAAAACATCCGTGTCTCCAATTGCGTTTGAATCTTCCAAACCCTTCCATTTACATTCTTGCAAGTTGCATGCTTTACTTTCCGCTACTCATTTACTTGTTGCATGCTTGCTTGATATGTATTGTGTTTGTTAAACTTGTGTCTAAAATCCACTTCAACCTAAAGAATTTAAAAACTGCAACTTTTGGTACTTAGTGTCTAATCCCCCCTCTAGACATCTCTTCTCGGTCCTTTCAACTTGGCTTGAGGACTACCGAGTGGCTATACAAATTGGTGGTGGCAATGATGAAGTCGCCATGAAGCACCTTCCTCTGATGTTGGAAGGCTCGACCAAGGCATGGCTAAACCAGTTGGCACCCGGCAGTATATTTAGTTGGGAGGAGCTCGCCCGAGTGTTTGTTAGGACTTTTGAAGATACTTGCAAGCAACCAACGGGGTTGACTGAATTGCAGAGTTGTGTGCAAAAACCGAATGAAACCCTGAGAGACAATATCCAGAGATGGATCACTTTACACCATATAGTGGAGAATGTGTCAGATCACCAAGCAGTTTGTGCCTTCAAGGAAGGCGTCAAGTATCGAGAGTTGAATCTGAAATTCGGTCGGACAGGAGATATGTCCCCGACTTGGATGATGGAGATTGCCACCAAATACGCTAACGGCAAAGAGAAAGACGGAGTCCGGAGTGGCAAGCACAAAACAGTCGCCCAGGACACCGGTGGAGGTACTTCCAATCGGAAATAGAAGCGTAAGGCCGAGCCAGTTTGTCAGGACCCCTCCTGCTAATTAATCCTAGATTAGTTTCTATTTAGTTTTTAACTAATCCTAGTGGCCCCACGCGTCAGCTTTGACTAAGCTGACGTGGCTGTTGACTGGGCCCACATGTCAGCGACACTAATCAGCCCCAGTCACTGACCAGTGGACCCCACTGGTCAGGTTTGACCTGAACCTGCCCTGTGGACCTGAGGACGTCAAGGTGATGTCATGCTGACGCATTAAATGATTTTCTGGATTTAAAATAAATCAGAAAATCCAGAAAATAGCTAAAACTTCTAAAAATCATAGAAAATTAACCGTAACTCCAAATTAAATAATTTATATATGAAAAATTATCAGAAAAATTCAAGGAATCCATCTGTACCATTTTCATGCATGTTAGAACAACTTATAGCTGCTGTTTAGCACAAATCAATTAAATGGCATTTGAATAATCACATATGGAGTTTAAATTTGAATCTTGGATTCAAACCAACTTCATTTAATCTGTCGCTAGTTGCATTAGCCCAAAACACATTCATATTGCCATGTCATAGCATGCATCATATTGTGCATTGCATTGATCGTGTTTTTCTGTATTTGCCGGTAATTGTCCCCTCTCGATAGACGTGTACCGATGATGTGATCGTTGACACTGATGAAGACCCAATGTTATCTTCAGAAGTGCCAGGCAAGCAAAACCCCCTTGTTCATTCCGATACAATCCTACTCTCTCGCTCCTGCTCTCTTTTACTGCATTAGGACAATATCGATTCATCTGTTACTTGCTGCGGTAGCTGAACCCCTTTATCCTCTGCATGACCTGTCATTCCACAGTAATTAGATGAAACCCACTAGCATGAGTAGGAGTTGTTTGAGCCCTGATGTGCCTACTCATTCATGCTTATTTGTCATGCCTGCTACTGCTTAGAGTTGAGTCAGGTCTGATTTATCAGGGATGAATCAGAGGCGTGTGAACATGTCCTACTGTGTGTGAGCTAAGTGTGTGAACACGATTTGGTAAAGGTAGCGGTGAGAGGCCATGTAGGAGTACATGGTGGGTTGTCTCATTGCAGCCGTCCTCAGGAACTGAGTTCTGTGTTTGTGATCCATGATTCAGCTACTACCATGCATTGGGCCCGAAACCAATGGACCCTCTCGGCTTCTTGATCACCCTTGTCCTCTGTCCAGGAGTTGCAAGTAGTTTCTGGTGTTTGTAGTATGCTGGAGGCCGTGCGCAGCGCTGACTGTAGGGGTGGGCTGTGATGCGGTAGGCACGTGGCCGGGTAAACCGGGCGCCCGTTTGGTGTCACGGAACCCTGTTCACATCGTTTGGGGCTGTGAGCGAAACTCCGGCCGGATCTCCTCATGGATGGAACCCGAATAGGCGATAAACCTGGACTAGAGACTTAGGTGATTAGGTAGGTCGTGGCCGACACCCACGTTGGGCTTCCGCTTGAAGGTTGCCGAGTACATGTCGTGTAAACGGCGGTAAGTGGTGAGAGCGTGTGTGAAGAAGTACACCCCTGCAGGGTTAACCTAATCTATTCGAATAGCCGTGTCCGCGGAAAAGGACTTCTGGGTTGCTTATATCAGTTCATAGACAACTGAAAGTGGATACTCTAAAATACGCAAGATAAGCGTGAGTGCTATGGATGGCGTTCTCGTAGGGAGACGGGAGCGGTTCCATAGTGGTGTATTGGTTGGTGAATATGTGGACTCGTGTGCGCCACCTCAAAAGAGTTACTCGCAGTCGTAGTTCAGGATAGCCACCGAGTCAAAGCTGGCTTGCTGCAGTTAAACCCCACCACCCCTTTGTTGATAATGATGCATATGTAGATAGTTCTGATGTAAGTCTTGCTGGGTACATTTGTACTCACGTTTGCCTATTTTATGTTTTTGCAGAGAGACTTCAGTCTCACTAGTAATTCCGCGTGGTCTTCGACGTTTAGCTTGTTACCTCAGCTACGATCTTGAGCCCTCGGCAGGATCTGGTAGATAGTCAGGCTTCTCAGCCTTTTTCATTTATAGATGTCTGTACTCAGACATGATAGCTTCCGCTTGTGCTTTGATTTGTATGCTCTGAATGTTGGGTCGTGAGACCCCTGTTTGTAATATCTCGCTCCTCGGAGCCTATTGAATAAATACTTGAGTCGTATAGTCATTTTGTGATGCCATGTTGTATTGCACATATCGAGCATATTGTGTGTATGTTCTTGAAATGCTTGGTATGTGTGGGATCTGACTATCTAGTTGTTTATCTTTAGTAGCCTCTCTTACCGGGAAATGTCTCCTAGTGTTTCCATTGAGCCTTGGTAGCTTGCTACTGCTCCGGAACACTTAGGCTGGCCGGCATGTGTCCTTCTTCGTTCCTGTGTCTGTCCCTTCGGGGAAATGTCACGCGATGAATACCGGAGTCCTGTTAGCCCGCTACAGCCCGGTTCACCGGAGTCCTGCTAGCCCAGTGCTACAGCCTGGATTCACTCGCTGATGACCGACACGTTCGATGTTGGGTCATGGATGCCTGTCCCTGTAAGTTTGTGCCACTTTGGGTTTACGACTAGCCATGTCAGCCCGGGCTCCTTACCATATGGATGCTAGCGACACTACCATATACGTGTGCCAAAAGACGCAAACGGTCCCAGGAAAAGGTAAGACGACACCCGTGTGAATACCGTGCGTGAGGCCGCAAAGTGATATGAGGTGTTACATGCTAGATCGATGTGGCATCGAGTCGGGGTCCTGACAGCGTTGGTATCAGAGCTTGACTGCCTGTAGGATTACCAAGCCAAACTGGTCGAAGTTGAGTCTAGAAATTCTTTAGTTATATAAGGGAATTGATTGTGGGATGGAACGTAAGGCTCTTTTTACTCCTTATACCTTATGCCTTCTGATCTGAGTCATCTTATCTTTCCTGCGGGGATTAAGAACTAGGCCATCTCTTCTTTCTATCAGGATCACGTGTTACTAATCCGTAGACTTATAGATTGTTGGATTTAAGCTTGAGTTCAGTTTCTATTACTTCCGTATGTTAATTGTTAATCTCGAAACCGTGATATTGTGCTTCTGAGTGGTTATGCCACCATTTTTGTGAATGTCTCAAGTCTTTTCTGAGCATTTAGAGCCGTTATGCTGTCCAAGTCATCCCAGGTTTCTAAAATAGTCGGATGCATTTGCAAATCCCTTCCTTCTGTTTCCAATGTGCCTTTGGTCAGATTAATCACACAAATCAGTGAGTTGAGGTACTTTATTGCCTTGACATATATGTTGGAGCTGGTATTATGACCCTAGGTGTCTTAGGGGATCATCTAGTAATTTAGCCATGATTTGTGTCCCAGTGTGATGATTCTGGCCATCATTCTTGTAAGCATCCCGTGATGCCACTTAGTTAGTAGGCATTTCACTTCTGGGTTTTGTACCCGAGATTCACTCTATTTACTTCATGTAGATAGTGTTTGCTAGTTCCTTTAGGTTATTAGTAACCTTTGCGATAGTCCTTGAAGTCCGTGGTATCTTCTTCTTCCAAATACCATGAACTACTTATGGCAGAAGTTCCTCGTTGAACTAAAATATCACAACAGGATTATTCTTGAGGAGTTCTCCATTCATAAATCGTGACTCTGCCAGTTCTACCTTTCTGCATGGGTTATCCGGAAGAAATATGTTGAACTTGGTTCGACATGCTAAACCATGCATCCACAACTCAGAAAATCGTATGTTCCTTTGAGTTGTCCATCTTTAGTTGTTTTCTGGCCCTTGTATATCAATTGATATTCAGGAGTAGTTATGCATCCGTGTTCATCGTTGCCACTGCTCTTGTGGTCTGTCAAGCCATTCCATTCAGGATGAATAGGAGAAACAAACTCCAGAACCTCATCCATATCTAGGATTGGGTCAAAGCAATTGTATTCCGCAGATCAAGTTGCAATCCAGCTTCTGGTCTGTTCTACCTTGAAGTATTACCATCTTGATATCAGGAATATCATGGGAATTGCACACCATCTTATAAATTCTTGACGCAGTAATACTTCTTATCATCATTGATAATTTCTCGGTTTCCGTGTTATTATAACCGGAATGCCGGCAAGCGAATCGTGGTGTGTGAAATCAATACTCCTAGCAACTCCGTTGCTTGGTAGTTAAATGGACAATAACATCATCCTTAGCGAGTTGACTATTGAATCATCACCCTAAGGTTGATTGTGCTATCTAGTCCATTCTCCTGGTGCACTCCTCGATTGATGAGATAGGATTTTGTTAAGTCCTCGCTCATTTGATCATATCGTCTTGCCCTGAAAAGCAAGATTGTTCTTGAGCTTAGTAACATATCGGTGGTTCGTGATTTTCCGTATATCTTCTCGGAAGTATTACCAGGTTGTCACCTGACCGCTATGTTGAGTCCGTGATCAAGATGGTCTCCTGAAAACCACCTCTTCTCCAAGAATCTGTGTGGGATACCCCTGAGCTAGTTGGTCAAGCTAAACAACAACTTGGAGAGTTGGAAGATAAAAGCTTGCCCAACTTAGTTCATTTCTCAAAAGGGATATCTTGTGGTTGTGTGTGTTGAAGAAAGATGATATCTTTATTGGTTGATCCTCGTGATCAATTGTTGGATATCATCTTACCTAAACCTTTGATTGAGTATGGGCTATCGTCAAATCAAATCAGAACCAACGATATTCGTAATGTTGTCTTACTCGTGGTTTTTCCTCGAGCATACACCATTATATTCTTTGGTCTGACCAATGCTATCACCGTGTTCACTTAACTATGGGATTCCTTTTAAAAAGGGAACCCGGATGAATTGTTGTTGAGCCCATTGACAACATCCTTATCTCCTCCATGATTTTGTTGAACATTAATCTATTCTTGGAAACTTTGTAAACAATGCCTTCGAGTTCCGTCTCTAAGGTATATGTTTGGATGGAAGAAGTGACTTCCTTTGATTCACGTGCATTTGAAGTAAGTTGCCGCCGTGAATTCGAGAAAGCATGTTTTACCTCCTCTGGAACCATCCAAAGTCCGTTATGCACGTGCGAAGTATTCTGTGGTTTGATAGACTGATCATCTTCATTCCATATGTGTATCCTAGCACACCAAGCCACTGACTGATTTGTTCTAGGAGAAGGAGTTCTTTTTAAGAGCTAACCCGGGCTTAATCAAGAACTTTGATATCCTCGATGATGGTTCCCAACCAGAACTCGGTAGTGTTTATTATAAGACTACCATGTGGTCGTGCTTGTCTGGGACAACATGTTCACATGTTTGTAGCGGAACCAGCTCATGTTTTGGAGCTTGCTATCGTAGTTCATTTCCCGAGAATCTCGCAACGTCATCTCGTCGATTTGTGTTGCAAACTTTCATTTTTCTTCCTAGACTCGATGAGTCTGGAATATCCTGACACCAACCAGATCTGAATCTCAGGCAGATATGATAGTTGGAACATTTCCCAAGAACTTTAATATTGGTCTCGCTATAACCGGTAAAGTGGATGTCATGGCCAACACACCCAGCCGGAAGACCTGTTATTATAATATCTTGTTTGAGGAAGTTGGCCACCTCCCCATAAGGATTTCGTAGGAATTACCTCCGTAACTATTCCTTATGGATTCTATTGCTCCCGAAGTCCGACCTTTACTTGATGTTCTAGTTATCAAACCATATCTATGGGTGGATTACGCTAGCACATCAAGGAGAACATTAGAAGCGGAGTGCTAAATGTCTCTCGGTCGATCATCCAGATTTTGTTTCCTTGGCCTCGCTAGGGTGAAATCTGAGTTGATGTTATCTTCCTATGCATCTGCATCGTCCATCGTTGTTCATCATGGTGGTATGTTGTGTTGCCAGGATCCTTGACACGGATGTTGGTAAAACCTTGATGAATATGGAAATGCTCAAGTTCTTGAGAGCACGCACAAGCGCTAGGTGTTATCATCGGCACTAACTGGGTTTGCTCTCAGTTTCCTCGGCAATGCTATGACCTTTTCAAACAGTGAATTCACTCTCTATTATTGGGTTCTTCCCCAGTTACCAGAATCATTCCCAGCATTTGCATTTTGTTCCCAGCTTGCACCGCCAATGTGCCATTCTACCATGGGTCTCTTCCATTTCCGGTGATAAGCAAAAATCACCCATTACGTTGTCTTCAACAAGGTAATCCACATCATCCAAGTTTGAGTATGCCATTCTACCGAACCCCTCTAAATGATCGATTATGATTTGCCTTAAGCTAGTATAAGAGTTTCAATGATCTCTGAATCAAAGGTAATTCTTTTTGCCACTTAGGGTAATAATCTACGAATCACCCTCCTCCAGGATGTTTCGTCGTGGTATCATGGCAACTCAACTCCTTGCTACGTTGACAATCGTTTACCACCTTCTTAAGTGTGGAATTGTTGTCTACCTAGTGAACCCTCGTCATCCGTTCTCTCCACCCCTCTTGATGTGTATCTCGTGTCTCAACCCGAGAGATGGTTCTATGTCTCATTCCGTGAGTTAATCCTGAGTTGTTCGATCTTCGAGAAGATCGACCCTTCTAGAGTCTCCTTCTTCTCTCCATGTCATGTTGGCAGGATTTCTCAGAGCAAGACTTCGAGACAATGATGGTGAACGAATCAACATTCAATTGAAGTGCAACCTGGATCGTGAAGATTGCGCTAGTTTACGTTCCCCCTTTATCTTACCCTACGTTTGAATCTCGAGACGAGATTCTTGTTTAGTGGGGGTGAGTTGTCACATCCCTAGCTTCTGGTGCTGCCTGGTGTTTGCATCATGTCTAAATTTCTGAAATTTGAACTGAGGAAATTTGGAAGCCTCAAAGATTTAAATAAAAGAGGGGCAAAAACCCTAGAAATCTCATTCATTGCTCCAAAGTGCTCTTCTTAAATGTTTGATAATTTTTGGTAAGGGTTCTGGTCCCAACCAAAATATTGAACATTTTTAAGGATTTATTTTTGGGACTTTGGATTTAATTCATTAGCTATTTGAATTTGAATTATATTCATATAATTAGAATATAATTTCAAATACCCCTGAAATATTTTATAAGCTTTTGGAAAAGTCCTTAAGCAGCATAAATATTTTCAGAGGAGTTTTGGCATTGTTTGAATTATTTTCAAATTCAAAACAGTGGCAAAACAGATTAAATAAAAGAAAAACAGAACAGAAATAAAAAAAGGAACAGAAGCCTACCTGGGCCACTTACCTGCAGCCACCTAGCGCCCCACCTGGTGGCCCAGCAGAAGCCGGCCCAGCCCACCACTGCAGCCCTCCGTCGTCTTCCTCCCCTCGCCCCGAAGCAGCTGCGTGCTCGCACGCGCACGGCCGCGCGGCCACCTCCTGCTTGCCGACGAGCCCCTGGCCGCGTGGACGACTCCCGCAGGCCGTCCCGATCCCGCTGACCGTTTCGCTCACTCTCCCCCCTCGACCCTCCCTCCTCTGCTCCCTCTCTCCCGCCTGGACCGAACGGAGCCGCCGTCACCGACGAGCTCCCTCGCGGCCACAGCCACCCCCTCGCTCCCTCTCCACACCCCTGAGCTCCGTCCCGACCCCATGAAGCTCCACCACGACGCATGCGACGCCGGGTGCCCTATAGCCACGCCATCACCGCCATCTTCATCGCCACGGCCGGCAATCGCCGCCGTTCGATTCACCGCCGACAGGACGTCCCCGAGCCCACTCAGCGTCTCGTCCGACTCCCCGTGAGCTCCTCTTCTCTTCCCCTCACTCCCCGCACCTGATTTCGTCCCCTAGCTCCATCTTCCACCACGGCCGAAGCTCGCCGCCGCCGTGCCTCGTCGCCGTCGTGGCCAGAGCCACTGTGGCTCGAAGCCGGGCACACCATCGTGCTCCACACCTCACCAGGAGCACGTAGCACGCACCAACGCCTCCCCTAGCGCCCTGCATCGCCTAACCCGCCGTTGGCCGAACTCCGGCCGCCGCTCACGAGCTCGCCGTCGTCGGTACCGGCCACCACAGGCACGGCCACCACCACCATTCGATGCGCACCAGCAAGGGCTCTCCAACGAGCCCAAGCACAGCCTCGCCCGTGCCCTGTAGGGCATTTCCGGCTCGCGCCGCCGTCTCGGGCCTCGCCGGCGTCATGTCGCCGGTGGGTTTGACCCCACTGACCCGGGATTTGACCCTGCTAATTAACCCTATGACACTGACAGCAGGGCCCCACCTGCTAATTAATCCTAGATTAGTTTCTGTTTAGTTTTTAACTAATCCTAGTGGCCCCACGCGTCAGCTTTGACTAAGCTGACGTGGCTGTTGACTGGGCCCACATGTCAGCGACACTAATCAGCCCCAGTCACTGACCAGTGGACCCCACTGGTCAAGTTTGACCTGAACCTGCCCTGTTGACCTGATGACGTCAAGGTGATGTCATGCTGACGCATTAAATGATTTTCTGGATTTAAAATAAATCAGAAAATCCAGAAAATAGCTAAAACTTCTAAAAATCATAGAAAATTAACCGTAACTCCAAATTAAATAATTTATATATGAAAAATTATCAGAAAAATTCAAGGAATCCATCCGTACCATTTTCATGCATGTTAGAACAACTTATAGCTGCTGTTTAGCACAAATCAATTAAATGGCATTTGAATAATCACATATGGAGTTTAAATTTGAATCTTGGATTCAAACCAACTTCATTTAATCTGTCGCTAGTTGCATTAGCCCAAAACACATTCATATTGCCATGTCATAGCATGCATCATATTGTGCATTGCATTGATCGTGTTTTTCTGTATTTGCCGGTAATTGTCCCCTCTCGATAGACGTGTACCGATGATGTGATCGTTGACACTGATGAAGACCCAATGTTATCTTCAGAAGTGCCAGGCAAGCAAAACCCCCTTGTTCATTCCGATACAATCCTACTCTCTCGCTCCTGCTCTCTTTTACTGCATTAGGACAATATCGATTCATCTGTTACTTGCTGCGGTAGCTGAACCCCTTTATCCTCTGCATGACCTGTCATTCCACAGTAATTAGATGAAACCCACTAGCATGAGTAGGAGTTGTTTGAGCCCTGATGTGCCTACTCATTCATGCTTGTTTGTCATGCCTGCTACTGCTTAGAGTTGAGTCAGGTCTGATTCATCACGGCTGAATCAGAGGCGTGTGAACATGTCCTACTGTGTGTGAGCTAAGTGTGTGAACATGATTTGGTAAAGGTAGCGGTGAGAGGCCATGTAGGAGTACATGGTGGGTTGTCTCATTGCAGCCGTCCTCAGGAACTGAGTTCTGTGTTTGTGATCCATGATTCAGCTACTACCACGCATTGGGCCCGAAACCAATGGACCCTCTCGGCTTCTTGATCACCCTTGTCCTCTGTCCAGGAGTTGCAAGTAGTTTCTGGTGTTTGTAGTATGCTGGAGGCCGTGCGCAGCGCTGACCGTAGGGGTGGGCTGTGATGCGGTAGGCACGTGGCCGGGTAAACCGGGCGCCCGTTTGGTGTCACGGAACCCTGTTCACATCGTTTGGGGCTGTGAGCGAAACTCCGGCCGGATCTCCTCATGGATGGAACCCGAATAGGCGATAAACCTGGACTAGAGACTTAGGTGATTAGGTAGGTCGTGGCCGACACCCACGTTGGGCTTCCGCTTGAAGGTTGCCGAGTACATGTCGTGTAAACGGCGGTAAGTGGTGAGAGCGTGTGTGAAGAAGTACACCCCTGCAGGGTTAACCTAATCTATTCGAATAGCCGTGTCCGCGGAAAAGGACTTCTGGGTTGCTTATATCAGTTCATAGACAAGTGAAAGTGGATACTCTAAAATACGCAAGATAAGCGTGAGTGCTATGGATGGTGTTCTCGTAGGGAGACGGGAGCGGTTCCATAGTGGTGTATTGGTTGGTGAATATGTGGACTCGTGTGCGCCACCTCAAAAGAGTTACTCGCAGTCGTAGTTCAGGATAGCCACCGAGTCAAAGCTGGCTTGCTACAGTTAAACCCCACCACCCCTTTGTTGATAATGATGCATATGTAGATAGTTCTGATGTAAGTCTTGCTGGGTACATTTGTACTCACGTTTGCCTATTTTATGTTTTTGCAGAGAGACTTCAGTCTCACTAGTAATTCCGCGTGGTCTTCGACGTTTAGCTTGTTACCTCAGCTACGATCTTGAGCCCTCGGCAGGATCTGGTAGATAGTCAGGCTTCTCATCCTTTTTCATTTATAGATGTCTGTACTCAGACATGATAGCTTCCGCTTGTGCTTTGATTTGTATGCTCTGAATGTTGGGTCGTGAGACCCCTGTTTGTAGTATCTCGCTCCTCGGAGCCTATTGAATAAATACTTGAGTCGTATAGTCATTTTGTGATGCCATGTTGTATTGCACATATCGAGCATATTGTGTGTATGTTATTGAAATGCTTGGTATGTGTGGGATCTGACTATCTAGTTGTTTATCTTTAGTAGCCTCTCTTACCGGGAAATGTCTCCTAGTGTTTCCATTGAGCCTTGGTAGCTTGCTACTGCTCCGGAACACTTAGGCTGGCCGGCATGTGTCCTTCTTCGTTCCTGTGTCTGTCCCTTCGGGGAAATGTCACGCGATGAATACCGGAGTCCTGTTAGCCCGCTACAGCCCGGTTCACCGGAGTCCTGCTAGCCCAGTGCTACAGCCTGGATTCACTCGCTGATGACCGACACGTTCGATGTTGGGTCATGGATGCCTGTCCCTGTAAGTTTGTGCCACTTTGGGTTTACGACTAGCCATGTCAGCCCGGGCTCCTTACCATATGGATGCTAGCGACACTACCATATACGTGTGCCAAAAGACGCAAACGGTCCCGGGCAAAGGTAAGACGACACCCGTGTGAATACCGTGCGTGAGGCCGCAAAGTGATATGAGGTGTTACATGCTAGATCGATGTGGCATCGAGTCGGGGTCCTGACACAGTTGCTCCTGGTGAGGCTTTAGTTGTGGCTCAAGGAAAATTTAAGGGGAAGCCAAAAGGGCCTTGGAACCCCAAGAAAGTGAAAGATCAAGACGGAAATGATGTGTTGGATTTGCCATGCCACATTCACACCAAGAAAGATGAAGAGGGTAATTTGATTTCTCCCAAGCACACCACTCGGCAGTGCCGACTCCTAATCCAGCAGTTCCGAGAGAAACAACCCAAGGAGAAGGAAAAGGAGTCGGACAAAGATGAGGAAAAGGAAGAGGATGATGATGGTTTTCCCAATGTCAACTCCACTTCGATGATTTTTGCTGATGTTGATAGCAAAAGTCGATTGAAAGTTATCAATAGAGAAGTAAACATGGTTGCTCAGGCAACACCAAGTTATTTGAAGTGGTCCCAGATTGCCATCACATTCGACCAGTCTGACCATCCAGCATGAATAGCCACCCCTGGGAGGCAAGCGTTGGTGGTCGACCCAGTTGTTGAAGGCACTCGACTGCCTAAAGTGTTGATGGATGGTGGTAGCGGCCTGAATATCCTTTATGCTGAAACTTTGAAGGGAATGGGGATTCCGATGTCCAAGCTCAGCGAAAGCAATATGAGTTTCCATGGTGTTATACCTGGCAAGAAGGCTAAATCACTCGGCCAGATCGCCCTTGATGTGGTTTTTGGTGATTCCAAGAATTACCGCAAAGAAAAGTTGACATTTGAAGTAGTGGATTTCAAGAGTGCTTATCATGGCATTCTGGGTAGGCCTACCTATGCATGTTTCATGGCTCGACCGTGTTATGTGTACTCAAATTGAAAATGCCTGGTCACAGAGGAGTGATCACTATCACTGGCAATTGGCAGAAAGCAGAAGAGTGCTTCTAGAAGGGCTTAAAAATCGCCGATGCACAAATGGCAGCAGTCGAAATGCAAGAATACCAGAAAAATGCAGATCCGAGTGATTTTCTGCGCTCCAAGAAGCCTACCACAGATTCCACATTTCAGTCATCCGGTGAAACCAAGTCGATTCATATTCACCCGACCGATCCTAATGCTGCTCCTACTCATATCTCAACTTCACTCGACAGCAAATAGGAAGAAGCGCTCATCCAGTTCCTTCGTGAGAACTGGGACATCTTTGCATGGAAACCTTCTGACATGCCGGGTGTACCCAGGGGACTGGCTAAGCATTGTTTGCGAGTCGACCCGAAAGTAAAACCAGTCAAAGAACATCTTCGACGGTCCGCCGTATAGAAAAGAAAAGCAATTGGTGAGGAAGTGGCTCGGCTCCTGGCAGTTGAGTTCATCCGAGAGATTTACCACTCTGAGTGGCTCGCCAATGTTGTTATGGTCCCCAAGAAGGACGACTCACTTCACATGTGCATTGACTTCAAGCATATCAATCGGGCCTGCCCGAAAGATCATTTTCCTCTCCCCCGCGTCGACCAGATTGTCAACTCGACTGCGGGGTGTGAGCGCTTGTCTTTTCTAGACGCCTATTCTGGGTACCATCAGATCCGACTGTATGGACCTGATGAGATAAAAACAGCTTTCATCACACCGTTCGGGTGTTTTTGTTATGCCACCATGCCGTTCGGTCTCAAGAATGCTGGAGCTACATTCATGAGGATGATTCAGAAGTGTCTGCTCACACAAATCAGTCGGAATGTAGAAGCATACATGGATGACATTGTGGTCAAGTCGCGTAAAGGTTCCGACCTGCTGACTGGCCTTGCTGAAACCTTTGCCAACCTGAGAATATATGATATCAAGCTTAACCCATCAAAGTGCACATTCGGAGTTCCTAGTGGAAAGTTACTCGGCTTCCTCATTTCCGAACGAGGGATCGACGCGAACCCAGAGAAAGTTGGTGCCATACTCCGGATGAAGCGCCATGTGCGCGTGCATGATGTCCAGAAGCTTACTAGTTGTTTGGCCGCCTTGAGTCAATTCATTTCTCCCCTCAATGAAAAGGCATTGCCTCTTTACCGACTGATGAAGAAATCTGACAAGTTCGAGTGGACTCCTGAAGCTGATGCAGCGTTTGCAGATATCAAAGCCCTGCTTTCCACCTAGCCGATGCTCGCTGCCCCAATCAGCAAAGAGCATTTACTGCTTTACATTGCAGCCACTAGACAAGTTGTCAGTTCAGTACTCACGGTCGAGCGGGAAGAAGAAGGAAAATCATATAAAGTGCAGCGCCCAGTATACTATGTTTCTGAAGTTTTAACTCCATCCAAGCAAAGATATCCACATTATCAGAAGCTTGTTTATGGGATTTACATTACCACGAAGAAGGTTGCACATTATTTCTCTGATCACTCCATTACAGTCATCAGCGACGCACCATTGTCAGAAATTCTGAACAACAGAGATGCAACTGGTCGAGTGGCAAAGTGGGAGATTGAACTCCTTCCCTTAGATATCAAGTTTGAGGCAAAGAAAGCCATCAAGTCCCAGGAAATAGCAGATTTCCTCGCCGAGTGGATCGAACAGCAACTGCCGACTCAGATTCACTCGGACCATTGGACCATGTTCTTTGATGGATCTAAGATGCTGAATGGTTCTGGTGCTGGGGTAGTATTGGTATCCCCCGAGGCGACAAGCTCCGCTATGTTCTCCAGATTCATTTTGATTCCTCCAACAATGAAGCTGAATATGAGGCACTTTTTTATGGGTTGCGTATGGCCACTTCACTCGGCATCCGTAGCCTCATGGTCTACAGCGACTCGGATTTGGTGGTTAATCAAGTAATGAAGGAGTGGGACGTCAGAAGCCCGGCTATGACTGGCTACTGCAATGCTGTGAGAAAGTTAGAGAAGAAGTTTGAAGGTTTAGAGCTCCATCACATACCCCGACTGAAAAATCAAGCAGCTGATGATTTGGCGAAGATAAGTTCCAAGAGGGAAGCCATTCCCAGTAACGTGTTTTTGGAACATATTCATACACCTTCAGTACAGGAAGACCCTGTCACTAAAGAGCCCCCGCAACCAAAGAGCGCCACTGATCTGACTGAAGTCGAAGTCCTGGCCGTGGTCGACTTAATCATGGAGGTTTTAGTCATTACTCCTGACTGGACAGTGCCGTACATTGCATACATTCTCAGGAAAGAACGTCCGCCGATCTAAAGCTTTTACTGTGATAGGAGGGCAGCAGTTCAGAGAAAGTGTAACTGGAGTCAGACAGAAATGGATAACACCTAAAGAAGGTCGAGTGATCCTCAATGACATCCACTCAGGGACCTATGGTCACCATGCGTCCTCTCGGACCATTGTGGACAAAGCATACCGAGCGGGATTTTATTGGCCACGGGCAAATGAGATGGCACAAGAAATAGTTGACAGATGTGAAGGTTGCCAGTTTTATTCCAACATGTCTCACAAGCCTGCGTCAGCCCTGAAGACCATTCCGCTCGTCTGGCCCTTCGTTGTTTCGGTTTTGGATATGGTTGGACCCCTGAGAACGGGCAGGAGCGGCTTCACTCATGTACTCGTGGCAGTTGACAAGTTCACCAAATGGATTGAAGCCAAACCTATCAAAAGTATTGAAGCCAGTACTACAGTCAGTTTCATCAGAGAGTTAACATTCAGATAGTGTGTTCCGCACAGCATCATCACTGACAATGGGTCGAACTTCGATTCTGATGAGTTTAGAGCCTTCTGCGCTTCCCAAGGCACTCGAGTCAACTATGCTTTAGTCGCCCATCCCCAGTTCAATGGACAAGCTGAAAGAGCAAACAGACTGATCCTCAAAGGACTAAAACCCCGACTGATGCGTGATCTCAAGCACGCGGCAGGCGCCTGGGTCAATGAACTTCCATCAATGCTTTGGGGCTTGAGGACAACTCCTAATCGGTCGATTGGCCGAACTCCATTCTTCTTGGTCTATGGAGCTGAAGTTGTTCTTCCGAGTGACTTGCTTCACAATGCACCCAGAGTCGAGCTTTTCTCAGAAGATGAAGCAGAACAGGCTCGGCAAGACGCAGTTGATCTCCTGGAAGAGGAAAGAGAGATGGCCTTGATTCGGTCGACCATTTATCAGCAAGACCTGCGTCGATTCCACGCTAGAAATGTGAGGGTCGAGCATTTCAAGAAGGGGACTTGGTTCTTCGAGTGGATCAGCAGAAACAACACAAGCTCGCCCCTACTTGGGAAGGCCCTTTCATTGTCACCAGAGTGCTCCACAACGGAGCATACCACTTATACAATGTCGAGCACAAGAAAGACGAGCCACGCGCTTGGAATGCAAAGCTGCTCCGCCCCTTTGACACTTAAGCATTCAGACTGTTGAGATGTAATAAGAAATACCCTTTAGTTTGAATATCAAAGACACAGTTTCATAGTCTCTTAAATGATTGTTGTTCATTTTTTCATATGTTCTAAATCCCCCAGTGGGTGACTTAGATGTGAATCCATTTCGCCTAAGTTGTAAAAATCCTACCGAGTGGTGGGCAAGCTTCCCACTCGGAGGCTTAGATATGAATCCGTTTCGCCTAAATTTGAAAAATCCTACCGAATGGTGAGCAAGCCTCTCACTCGGGGGCTTAGCTGCAGTCCAGTACTCGCCTAAGTTTGGAAAATCCTACTGAGTGGTGAGCAAGCCTCTCACTCGGGGGCTTAGCTGCAGTCCAGTACTCGCCTAAGTTTGAAAAATCCCATCGAGTGGTGAGCAAGCCTTTCACTCATGGGCTTAGCTGCAGTCCAGTACTCGCCTAAGTTT
>NC_041390.1:313700691-313704585 GCF_002162155.2 Triticum dicoccoides | reverse complement strand
TACCGAGTGGTGAGCAATCCTCACACTCGGGGGGTTAGCTGCAGTCCAGTACTCTCCTAAGTTTGAAAAATCCTACCGAGTGGTGAGCAACCATCTCACTCGGAGGCTTAGTTGCAGTCCAGTACTCGCCTAAGTTTGAAAAATCCTACCGAGTGGTGAGCAACCCTCTCACTCGGGGGCTTATCTGCAGTCCAGTACTCGCCTAAGTTCAGAAAATCCTACCGAGTGGTGAGCAACCCTCTCACTCGGGGGCTTAGCTTCAGTCTAGTGCTCGCCTAAGTTTAGAAAATCCTACCGATTGGTGAGCAACCCTCACACTCGGGGGCTTAGCTGCAGTCCAGTACTCGCCTAAGTTTGAAACACATCCCCGTCCGCAAGGACGATGAGGTGTAGGTCGACTGCAACCTTCTCTTCGGAGCTACGCCACAAATACAACATGCGCTCCATCCTCATTCGCAAGGACGATGAGGTACAGGTCCACTGCAACCTTCTCTTCGGAGCTATGCCACAAATACAACGTGCGCTCCATCCTCATCTGCAAGGACGACGAAGTATAGGTCGACTGAGACATCCTCCTCAGAGACTATTTCGAGTGAAGAACAAGTTCCACTCGAAGGCAAACACAAGCACATTCAGAAGATAAACCAAGTTCAGATAAATCCTAAAGTTCCAGAACACAGATAAAAGTACTCGGACATCAGGCCCGAAGGATTTTAACGGTTACAAAATCACTCGGCATTCCGAGGAAAATTTAAGGCGAGATATAAAGTTTGTTCACTCCGCAGGAGGAGGGCTTGTAGGCTCGACGAACTCGTCGAGATCGATTCCATCAGCGATTCGAGTGGCAGCAGCAATGAAGGTTTCCATGAAGGATTGGGAGTCATGCCTTTTTGTGTTGGCAACTTTGATCGCCGCCAGCTTCTCTTCTCGGGCTTCTTTGCAGTGGACCCGAACCAGCGATAGAGCCATGTCAGCACCGCATCAGGCAGAAGACTTCTTCCATTCTTGCACTCGACCAGGGACCTCATTGAGTCGAGTCATCAGAGACTCGAGGTCATTTTGAAGTGTTGCCCTTGTCCAAAGTGTCGTATCGATGTGCGACACCTCCACCTTCAGGCGATCAAGATAGCTCGTAACACTCGCAACACGAGATTCCAGTCGGAGCACGTTCATGGCAGCCTCATCGCCGATAGGAGAAAGGATGAGGTCCAAGCCTGTCTCGACCCGTCCAGTTTCTTCTTAAAAGTTTTGGCATAATTCTACAGATTGAAGGAGTTAATGAGTCAACTGGTTCATGGTGACTTGCAAACAGTAAATCAGTCGGATAAAGAAAAGTACCTTCGAGCATAAGGAAGAGCTTCTTGGCGAGTTCTTTCAGATAAGCTTCCAGGTCGTTTCTCCTGCGAGACATGCTTTCCAGCTACTCATTCAGAGTTACTTTATATTTCTTCAGACGAGTCGCCTCTCGGTTGGACTCGGTAAGAGACGTCTTCAGCTTGGTGATTTCCTCCTCTAGCACACCGACCGAAGCCAGCTTCTTGTCAGCCAGTGCAGTCTTCTCCTGGGGCTCCTTTTGCGCAGCTGCAAGATCGAGGTCCTTCTTCGCCAGGGCCTGCCTCATTTTTTCTGCAAGATATACGCTTGGGTTAGACAGAAGAACGAAGAGATAACTTGAGGGATGGTCAAAATAAACAATCGACAGGTCGTTACCTTCCGTACCAGCCACTTCATCTTTAGCCTTTTTTAAGTTCTAATGGGCCATCTCCAAGTCAAGGTCGAGTTATCTCAGTTTTTCCTCAAATTTAGCAAACTTGGAGATAAGCGCACAGGATTTCTACAATGAGCAAAAGACATGTCAATGGGCAAGATCAAAGATCATTTACTTCTGAGTGAATAAAACTTTAAGACTAATGTAGAATCAAACATTCTACAGTAGTCTCGGGGACTGCACCCAGTGGGTGCACTTATCATGCCCCCACTGATTCATATTCCACTTGACATGGTCCGCGCAGACCGAGTGGACGAGAAAAAAAGAGAAAGAAATACTCAGACCCCAGCCGACATCGAGCAGTCGACTGCGGTCTCAGGGACTACACCCAGTGGGTGCACTTAGCGTGCCCCCACTGGTTCAGATTCCGCTCGACATGGTTCGCCCAGACCGAGTGGAAGAGTGAAAACAACAAAGATTCCAAACACCCACTGGGTGCGCAGATGCGAAGTGCAGGACAACAAGAAATTGCACGGAGAAAGGTTTTCAGGTAGCATATCCTAACAGAACAAGTTCAGTCGGAAGCCAACTTACCTGGACATTGGCTCGAAGGGTCGCGCTGGCGTCGTAAGAAGCCTGACTATTTTTGTGCACCACCTTCACTCGCTCCATCATTATGCCAGCTTCGCGAATGGCTTCTGCAGCAGCGTCCGCCTGGCTTTCCGGAACATGATGAGTGGTGAAGAATGGGACTGACGGTCCGCACGCAGCAGCTTCAAGTTCTGAGGCATGAAGCTGGACGGTTGAAGCAAGCACTGGTACAATCGACGACGTGGGGCGTTCACTCGATACTGGATCAGCAAAAATAACAGAAGCCCGAGTCACATCTTCAGGCTGTTGAACCACTGGCTCTGCCGCCAACACCGATTGGGATGTCTTGCCAGCTGATGCGTTCTTGTTCCTGCTAGCCCTCAGCGGCACATCCTCGTCGTCATCTGGAAGCTCAATGACATTGGGAGGAGCTGCAAAAACATCAGTCGACCCCAGATCGATCGTTAGAATTTAATTGACCGAGTAACTGAAGACAGGATTACGAGAGTTGTACCTGGCTTGGAGGTGACTGCATCTTCCATTTCTTCATCTTCATACTTGTGGGTGGAAGTCCCGGAGGTAGAAGCACTACAAATTTCAATATTCAGTCGGTCATGTCTATCACAGCGGGTCGACCAAGAAATCAGATCCAACTATTACTCGGAAACAGTAGGAACGACCACTTTGATCTTGGGCAAGGCCTTCGGCGGTTTTGACGGCGTAGCTTTTGGTTGCTTCGGTGCCTTCTCAGTCGGCACTGGAGAAGACGTCTGAGGGCACTTTGACGACTATCTAGTCGGCGTGGTCACTTTGTCGTGGATGCTTGCCAGGTCGTGAGTGTGCTTGGATCGCCTTTCCCTACGGGGAGGTCAGTCGACTGTAACACCCCGGATGTAATTTACCCAATATGTACTCCAACTCTTGCCATTTCCGGCCTTAAGTTATTTTATTTTCTTGGGTTCGGGTTCTTGTCTCCATGTGTTGTTATCATTGTCATGCATCTCATATCATGTCATCATGTGCATCGCATTTGCATACGTGTTCGTCTTTTGCATTCGAGCATTTTCCCCGTTGTTCGTTTTGCATTCCGGCGCTTCGTTTTGCTCCGGTGGTCATTTCTACCTTTCTTTCGTGTGTGGGGATTAAACATTTCTAGATTGGACCGAGACTTGCCAAGCGGCCTTGGTTTACTACCGGTAGACCGCCTGTCAAGTTTCGTACCATTTGGACTTCGTTTGATGCTCCAACGGTTAACCGAGGGACCGAAAAGGCCTCATGTGTGTTGCAGCCCAACACCCCTCCAAGTTGGCCCAAAACCCACCAAAACCCTCTCCTCATCTAGAGCGTTCGATCACGATCGCGTGGCCGAAAACCACACCTCATTTGGACTCTCCTAGCTCCCTCTACCTCTATATAAAGACCCTCCTCGAAAATCCGGATCTCCCCCGTCCAAACCCTAAAAAAATCCGTCTCCGCCGCCATCAGACACGTCCGGACGGAGCCGGACGCGTCCGCCCGATCTGTCGCCGCCAATCATCCGCCGCCACGTGGCGCGTCACCGCCTCCACGCCGCCGGCCCGGGCAGGCCCGTCGCC
>NC_041390.1:313683134-313700454 GCF_002162155.2 Triticum dicoccoides | reverse complement strand
TGCCAAGCCACGCCGGCGCCGCGCCCGGCCGCGCTGACGCCGGCGACGTCCTCCGCCGCCCCGGGCTCCCTCTCCTTCCCGGCGACCCCAACTCGGGCGGCCCACCTCTGTTTTCCGGTGAACCTTGGGAAGCGCGCCGCGATCCAGATCTGGCAGCTACAGTAAACCCTAACCGCGAGGTGGAATTTTCGTCTAAGTCCTCAAATTCTCAGATCCATATGCCCTTGTTCATCATGCTATAACTTTGCATCTGTAGCTCCGTTTTGGGCATATAGCATATCAACATGTTCGCCTCAGAGAGCACATCATTTCGTCTCATTGTATCATTTTCATTTGAGTTCATCTTGATGCCCGAAATGCTGTTAGAAGAGTGCTATTTGAGATAATTGTCAGATCTGCTGCTCCAAATAGATATTTGTCATTTTTGCCATGATTATTGTGTGCATGATATGTCCTGGAGCTCTACATGTGTTTTGTCATATGTTTTGCCATCTATCCAGAGGTGCAAGCCATGTATTTTTGTGATGTGTGTGGTGACTAGCAAAAACTTGCAAAGTGGGGCATTCGTTAATGCTGATTTCAGGGACTTAGCATTTCCACTAAGTGCTTGGGCTGTTTATCTCATTATGCCATATGTTCATATTGTTTCCTAGTGACCCGTGCCTCTTTTGAGGATGATCAGTAAGGATGTTTTGTTAATATTGTAGTGCTCTATCCATCCATGCTTTTGTTTGCAATTATGGAGCAACCTAGCTTGAGTCAATCGAGCCCTACTTTTCTCATTTTGTGAATCTGGGCAGATTGTCTACTTGTTAGCAATTTTGCCGAGGATGTTGTAGTTGATCCGTGCATGCTATGTTATTGTTCTTGCCATGTCTAGCTTTCATTTTGTGTATTCTTGATGGGTGTATGCTTAGATTGTCATGACTTGCTCTGTAGTGAGTGCATCGAGCTTTAAACATGCCTACTTGATATCTGTTTCAGCATGCTCCAGTTTTTAGTAAGTCTGAGAACTGATTATGTTTTTGCCATGTTCACCTGCTTGCAAATGTATTTTCTGATCCCTTTTGGCTCAAGGTCACTAAGGGACTTTTGTTAAGCTCTTTGAGTAGCTCCATGCCATGATTTACTTTGCCATGTTCAGGTCCTGTAGCATGTCGTTGTGCTGCTCCGAAAAGTGCTATCTGATCTGAAATTCCAGACAAGTGTTAATTTCACTAAGTCTGAGATCTGTTTACCAAATGCATTTTTGCCATGCTTGTTTGAACCTGTTAATGGATGAATTGGCCGTAGCTCAGTGCTAGTCTTTTGTTAAGCATCATGAATGGATGCCTTCCATGTATTTTGTTGTCATGTTTGGGTGCTGCAGCATGCTCATCTTGTTGCATTTAGGTGGCTACTTGCTGTAAATCGCAGACCGGTGTCATATTTGAATTGCTTGCCATTTCCAAACCGTAACTCCGATTCTGGTGATCTTTATATCGTTTTCAAGCGATTTCATCTCATCTTTCCAGTGGCACACTTGGTTTTCCAAGTTGAGGCCAGGTCCATTCGTTCCTTGTCATATCTTGCATATGCATCACATATTGCATCCCGCATAGCATACCATCCTTGCATCATATTGTTTGAGCCTTGCACATGGTTGATTGTGTCCTTGTTGCTTGTTTGTCTTGTTTGGGTAGAGATGGGAGACAAGTTCGCTAACAAGGAGCCCATTGAGTTTGCTTTCGAGGATCCAGTCAACTCTGACAACTTTGCAGGCAAGATGATCATACCCTCGAAATCACTACTATCTTTGCTTTGCTAGATGCTCGCTCTTTTGCTATGCCTATGCTACGATGCCTACCACTTGCTCACCATGCCTCCCAAATTGCCATGTCAAACCTCTAACCCACCATGTCCTAGCAAACCGTTGATTGGCTATGTTACCGCTTTGCTCAGCCCCTCTTATAGCGTTGCTAGTTATAGGTGAAGTTTGGAGACCGTTCCTTGTTGGAACACTATTTACTTGTTGGGATATCATTATATTGCCATGTTATCTTAATGCATCTATATACTTGGTAAAGGGTGGAAGGCTTGGCCTCTCACCTAGTGTTTTGTTCCACTCTTGCCGCCCTAGTTTCCGTCATATCGGTGTTATGTTCCCGGATTTTGCGTTCCTTACGCGGTTGGGTTATAATGGGAACCCCTTGATAGTTTGCCTTGAGTAAAGCTTTTCCAGCAATGCCCAACCTTGGTTTTACCATTTTCCACCTAGCCTCTTTTTCCCTTGGGTTTCCGGAGCCCGAGGGTCATCTTATTTAAACCCCCCCGGGCCAGTGCTCCTCTGAGTGTTTGTCCAAATAGAGCCACTTGCAGCGCCACCTCGGGGCAACTCGAGGGTTGGTTTTAGTTGTACGTAGTGTTCATCTGAGTATGCCCTGAGAACGAGATATGTGCAGCTCCTATCGGGATTTGTCGGCACATTCGGGCGGTGTTGCTGGATTTGTTTTAACTTGTCGAAGTGTCTTGAAGAACCGGGATACTGAGTCTGATCGGAACGTCTCGGGAGGAGGTCTATTCCTTCGTTGACCGTGAGAGCTTGTCATGGGCTAAGTTGGGACTCCCCTGTAGGGATTTGAACTTTCGAAAGCCATGCCCGCGGTTATGGGAAGATGGGAATTTGTTAATGTTCGGTTGTAGATAACTTGAACCTTAATTTAATTAAAATGAATCAACAGTGTGAGTTACCGTGATGGTCTCTTCTCGGCGGAGTCCGGGAAGTGGACACGATGTTGGTGTAATGCTTGCCGCAGGATTGCTCTCTAGTTATGCATTCGCGCTTTGCCTTCTCTTCTCGCTCTCTTTTGCGAACAGGATAGCCACCATATATGCTAGTCGCTTGCTGCAGCGCCACATATATTTACCTTGCCTTTCCTATTAAGCTTAAATAGTCTTGATTACGAGGGTACGAGATTGCTGACTCCCTGTGGCTCACAGATTACTATTACACCAGATGCAGGGCCTGATGATTCCGCTCCAGATGGCGCGCTTGAGCTCAAGTGGGAGTTCGACGAGGACTGTCAACAATACTATGTTTCTTTTCCTGATGATTAGTAGTGGTGCCCAGTTGGGGTGATCGGGACCGTGGCGCATGTTGGGTTGTCTTTTATTTTGGCGCCATAGTCGGGCCATGAGTGTTTGAATGATGTAATGATATTTATGTACTTGATTGACGTGGCGAGTGTAAGCCAACTATGTTATCCCCCCTTTTATTATCTATATTACATGGGATGTTGTGAAGATTGCCTAACTTGCGACATTGCTTTCAATGCGATTATGCCTCTAAGTCGTGCCTCGACACGTGGGAGATATAGCCGCATCGAGGCGTTGCATTGACCTCTTCTTTGTCACTCGGGTCGTCACTCTCCTCGTCCTCCTCTTCATTAGAGTGCCACTTGCCGCTCTCGCCTCCGCTCACCTCCCCCTCTAGATCCTGCTCCTGCTCCCTGTTGGGCATCGAGTACATCTCAATAAGGGCCTGAAAGATAACAAGCGAAGCAAAAATCAGTCGGTTGACAACAAGCAGTTACATGATAAATCAAGAGAACAGTCAGCAATTTAGAGTTGGAACTTGTCTGGTTGGCGCGAGTTGTCGAGTGGAGGGACTCTCCTAGACCCCTTGGGGTTATCTTTGTTGCCAGAGATACCCCTCAACCACTTTCCACCGTATCCTCATCGACCTCTTCTGGGTGGATCCGAGTGGAATCCTCAATACCCGAATACATCCACATCGGATGATCACGAGCTTAAAGCGGCTGAATGCATCGTTTAAGGAAGACCTCCAACACATCCATGCCAGTCACGCCATCACGGACGAGTTGGACCACCCGCTCGACCAACACCTTCACCTGCGCTTTCTCCTCCGGGATCACTTTCAAGGCGGAGGGCTTCTTGACCCGAGCCATGGAGAAGGGGGGAAGTCCGGTCGACTGACCTAGAGTCGGCTGGTCTTTGCAATAGAACCAGGTCGACTGCCACCCTCGGATAGACTCAGGAAGGATCATGGCTGGGAAAGTGCTTTTACCTCTCATTTGAATCCCAAGACCCCCACACATCTGGATCACGTGCGTCCTCTCGTCACTCGGGTTGGCCTTATTGACCGACTAGGAACGACATGTGAAAATGTGCTTGAAGAGGCCCCAGTGTGGCCTACAACCAAAGAAATTCTCGCACATGGACACGAAGGAAGTGAGGTACACGATGGTGTTGGGGGAAAAGTGGTGGAGTTATGCTCCAAAGAAGTTCAAGAAGCCTCGGAAAAAGGGTGGGGAGGCAAAGAGAATCCACGGTCAACATGGGTTGCGAGGAGAACGCACTCACCCTCCTGCGGATGCGGTTCGGTCTCGCCCTCAGGGAGGCGCGCCGATTCGTGGGGAATCCGTTCCCCCTCAACCAGATCATCGATGTCGTCCTGATGAATCATCGACTGAATCCAGTCGCCCTGGATCCAGCCACGCGGCAGGCCGGACCTCGACGAAGATCCACCCCGGTTAGACTTCTTCCCCTTTGCCGTCGCCTTCTTTGCGTGCTCCAAGGCCACCGTCTTCTCCTTCCCGATTGCAGCGGACAAAGCTCGAGCAGAGCGGCAGCACTGGGAGCAGAGGTGGATGTGGCAGAGAAAGCGGGGGAGAAAGAAGAATAATGGGAACGCACTGTGCAAAAAACCCCAATCTGGCACCTTATATGAGGTCGTTTCCGAGTGGCTGACCTGTGGGTCCGGGCGATCCTATCAAATCCCGCAACAGCCGCGCGCGATACGTGGCGAAAAAGGTGGCGCAGTGATTGAGGCGGCCCTGCCTAATCCAACCTGATTAATGTGGCCTCCTCCTCTCCGCGCACTTCCCGAAATTCGAATCCCACAATATTTGTGAGCAGCAGAGCAACCTGTCAGACAGAAGATTTTTCCCATATCAGCACTCGAAGCGTAGCAGTAAAAGTTCACTCGGCAGAACCAAGAATGGATCAAGGCGACTGAAAAAGAAGTTGAAGTCATCATGAATGCCACTTGGTCCCAATCGGGTGCTTCCGAAGCGCGAAAATTGAATCGGAGGTGTTCTCAACTCCTTCTCCACTCCCTGAACCATTCGGGGGCTAATGATGAAGTTATGTACCTAGGGTAGGGTCATATGCCTGACGTAGACACCCTCCCCTAGGACTCCATCCTAAAACCAGAAGCATTCGAGGGATAGCATCATCCACTCGACTGCTAGGCATTCCACTCGGAAGATTCAAAGTCACTCGACCACGACAATTATCACTCGACGGACAGAAGATCTAAAGTCACTCTGCACGACAATGGTCGGGCGTTTACTTCATAGACTTAATAGGCATTTATGTCACTTAATTGCTAGCGTTACCAGTAACGCCCCCCTCTTGATGTACCTTAAAACCCTTGTAACATGGGCTGGCTGGGGTCTAGGCGCACTCTATATAAGCCACCCCCCTCCACTGGCACAAGGGTTCGCACCCCTTGTAAACACACGCATACATAATCCAGTCGACCGCCTCCGGGCACCGAGGCGTAGGGCTGTTACTTCCTCCATGAAGGGCATAATACATGTACAACTTTGCCATAGCTAGGGTCTTTCCTCCTCATACCTACCCCCCATTCTACTGTCAGTCTTAGATCCAAGACAGCTGGCCCCTTGAGATCTTCTTTGCTTCTTCATTAATCTTGAGTCCGGGCCAGTTTCTGGTTTTCCTGCATGTCGCATAAAGCCAATCGTGGTGGCGCCACTCTTGTAATGGCCCGTGAATGACTTTAATGCATGGGGTAGAAACCGCCAATTCACTCTTCCCACCATGCTTTTATCCTTAGCCATGTATGTCGCATGCATCACGTGGGGGGGGGGTAATGAAGGCGCGTGGTGCGGGAGAGCATCAAGGCGGGGGGCCAGCTTTCTGGAATTGGTGGAGGAGGGTGGCAGTTGCCCGTTTGAGGGGTAGCTCTCCTCCTCAAACCTCCTATAAAAGGAGGGGTGAGGGGAGAATGGAGTCATCCATCCTTGCATCCCTTCTCCTCCATCTTCTGCCTTATGTTGGTTATGCTGAGGATAAGAGCCTGGGGCCAGGCCCCAGGCAGTAGCTTGAGGTTGGAGATGCCAAATGCTCGTACTGGTGTTCGGGGAGTGAGTCTGTTCCATCTTTGGGGAAGACGCTATGGATGAGCCGTCTGGGGTATGGGAGATATCAAGCTCCCCCATTGTGGGGGAGTGCTTGTCTCTTCTGCCACGGTTGGCCGTCCGTCAGGTGACGCGGCGTCTTGCCTTGACCAACTGCCGGCTGTTAGCTCGGCGGCCAGGTTCTCGGTGGAGTCGTTATCCGTCCGGGAGGCAGGGCTGGAGATCGTTAGTATTCCCAGCACTGCCCCTTCTGGAGGCCCTGGGGTTGATGTTGACGAGAGGCATGCCTTCCTGCCCATCAAGGTAGGAAGTGGCGCGCCCCGAGCCCCCTGGTTGTCTTGGTCTTCAAATGATCCTCCGGGAAAGGCGTCGGGCCAGGGTCCTGGCGCTTCTCTGGAGTGGTAGTGAGGAATAGAAAATGAGGGATGACGGAGAAGGCGTGTGGTAGGGCGTCAGGTCGGAGTATGATGGCATGGATGCCTTCGCCTCCGACTGCCATCCTGCCGGCTCATCTTTCCGCTCTTCCCCTCCCTCCCAGGCACCATCATCACCAGTCTCTTTGGGTGATAGCCAGGGAGGGATGTTCCCTCGATGCCTTCGCCTCCCCTCCAACATTCTTCTGGCTGAGCTTTGGTGGATGACCCCATAGCGCAAGTCGGGGCTTCTTGCTAGTCCTGGAGGTGGTGACCAGGGCACCACTGCTTTGCTCTCTGTGCACCTCCTTCGCAGCCCCACCACTCCTGGTCTTGTCAGGCCGCGCCCGGCAGGTCATGGTGGGACCAGGATGGGCTCCTGCTTGGGTGTCCCTTTCTTCCTCTCCTCTTCCCACCGCAATACCTGGTGGAGGGAAAACGAAAATAGGAGATTAGGAGGCACTTATCTTTTTTCAATATTAAATCATAGGCACTTGCCAAATTTTAGTTCAAATAATGTAATCTCTCGAGTCCATGTTTGTGTCATGTAAGGTATGTGCTTGTTTGATCAGGATATCAATGAAAAAGATGAACCTTGTCGGGAACCCGTGCATGTATATGTCCATGCAGAGCTAGAATGCCTCTTTATTTATAAATAAACAAGTTTCCTCCGGCAGGCTATCCTGCTGGTACCCTCTATTTTGTTATCGGGGACTAAGCCTACTGGGTATAGATTGTGATGAGGGACCAGCCCCCCGCCAACCATTTTTTATCAAAGGCCACTACGACCATCTTGATCGAAGCAGCGTTCGAGTCAAGGAATGGAAGCATCTAAGTTTCAAAAAAGCTGGTGAGGTTTTCCTATGCAGAAGTACTTTGCTTACAGAACACGTATGGACAAGAAATAGAACTTATCTGTTTGGCTTGCCGAAGATCACAGTGTTGGTTCATCTTTCCAGCTTCTTGTAGAGGCCAAGCTCACGGCAGGAACCTGCAGTTTTATGCAGATGAAAATGATGCAATATGCGACCTTATCTATATGCATATGCAATGCTCATGAAATGCTTATGCATGCAATGCTCATGAAATGTGTATGCATGCATGCAACTTGTTAGGGGCCCCAGCGCTTCATTCATTTTCTCTGTTGCTCAGGGTCTGCGCCTAGCTTTGTACAAGGGGTTACATGCAACTAAGGCAAAGCCTGTACAAAAGGGTGGTTGCCGGGCAGGGCCCGACAGCCGTGCCTTACGGGTAGAACTTACAAAGATGCTCAATATTCCATGAGTTTTGCAATTGAATGCCATCTTCGGTCTCCAAACAGACTGCCGCCAGGTCTGGTGACTCGAACTACCCGGTAAGGGCCTTCCCACTTCGGTGTCAACTTGTTTCTACCCTTGGCAGACTGAACGCGCCTAAGGACAAGGTCTCCTTCCACAAAACACTGGGCATGAACCTTATGGTTGTGGTAGCGCTGCAGGGCTTGCTGATAGTGTGCAGCACATGTAGCAACCCGGAGACGGTTCTCCTCGATTAGCATAGCAGTCATGCCGGTGCTGATCTTGCGCTACTTCATCGTACGCAAGGACTCGAGATGACCCATAAATGAGTTGGGGATAACTGCTTCTGCCCCATAGACTAGGGAGAAGGGAGTCTGCTCAGTAGCTCAATTTGGTGTCATTCCGAGGGACCAGAGAACAACCGGTAGCTCATCGATCCACCGCCTGTCGTGCTTCTACAACGTATCAAATGTTATTGTTTTGAGTCCTCGCAACACTTCAGCATTCGCCCTCTCAGCTTGTCCATTGCTTCTGGGATGTGCAACAGAGGAAAATGAGATCTTGCTTCCAAGGGCATGAACATATTGCATGAAGGCGCGGCTCGTGAACTGGGTGCTGTTGTCGGTAATGATCCTTACCGGGACTCCGAAACGGCACACCAATTCTTTCAAGAACTTGATAGCTGACTGAGCAGTCACCTTTCTCACGGCAGCTACTTCCGGCCACTTTGTAAACTTGTCGATAGCAACAAGCAAGAATTCAAAGCCCCCGGCGGCTTGGGGGAAAGGGCCGAGGATATCGAGCCCCTAGACCGAAAACGGCCATGACAAAGGGATTGTCTAAAGAGCTTGTGCAGGTAGGTGGATATTTTTGGAATGGAACTAGCAAGCTTCACATTTGGTGACTAGCTCGGCTGCATCTTTGAGGGCTGTGGGCCAATAGAATCTTTGTCGGAATGCTTTCCCAACTAGTGCCCTTGATCCAATGTGGGAGCCGCACATGCCTTTGTGTATTTCAGCCAACAGTTCCTTTCCTTCTTCCCGGAATATGCACTTCAATTTCACACCGTTGAGCCTCCTGCTCTATAGAGTGTCATCGACAAACTGATACATACTGGCCCTCTGGGCTACTCTTTCAGCCTCATCTTGGTCATGGGGAAATTCTCCGGTTTGGAGGAAATGGACAATGTGCCTTGCCCAAGTTGGAGCCTGGGGCTCAGCAACAAGAACTAGCGGCTCCTCCTCATCTGTAGGGGCATGTTCCTGGTTCGCGGGGACCATTGGCCCAGCTGGAGGGTGTGGTTCGACAGGTAATGGGGAGTTGTTTCCGGCAGGGTCCCTACCAAGAGCCCCGGGAGGCTCTACCGGGAGAGGCTTACCGGAGTCCATTTTCCTCCTTTTCCGCACCATTTTTGTTGGGGATACGTAGGGCTGAGTAAGATGGAGAACAAAAGTCCCTGGTTCCACAGGAAGCTTCTGCGCAACACACTTTGACAGATGATCAGCTATGTTATTTTCCGCACGGGGTACGTCCTCTGTTTGCAATTTGTCAAAGCGCTCCTCTAATCTTATCACTTCCTCAACGTATGCTTCCATCAATGGACTTTGGTAATCCTTGTTGACTTGACTCACCACAAGTTGTGAATCTCCTCGAATGATCAGCTTCTTGATTCCCAATTCTGTTGCTATCCTAAGCCCGGCAAGGAGCCCTTCATACTCTATTGTATTGTTGGTTGCCTCCTCCCGAGGAAAGTGCATCTGGACGATGTACTTCAAGTGCTCCCCAGTGGGGGAACGAGAAGCACACCAACCCCTGCACCTTGTAGGGAGAATGCTCCATCAAAATACATAATCCATTCTTGCGGAGCTTCCTTGCCAGGGATAACTGTCTCCAGCACTTCTTCATCAGGAGTTGGCATCCATTCTGCAATAAACTCTGCCAATGCCCTGCTCTGAATTGTTGACGTGCTCTCAAACTTCAGCCCAAAGCTGGATAACTCCAAAGGCCACTCCACTATTCTGCTGGTAGCCTCAGGGTTTTGGAGTATCCTTTGCAATGGGAACCGGTGACAACCGTGTTCTCATGGGCTTGGAAGTAGTGGCACAGTTTCCTTGAGGCCAAGACGGGGCAAAAAATCAACTTTTGCATGCTAGAGTACCTTGATCGAGCCCCCTGTAACAAGGAATTGACAAAATACACTAGGCGTTGCACCACTTCTTCCTTAACGCGTCCTTGGGGTTGCCCATACTGACGTGTTCCTCTCTGCCATGATCCTCATTCGGTCCTGCCAGGCTTTGCTCACTCTCTAGCTCCTCTACTTCCTGATGTGCCACTAGGACTGCACTGACCACTTGATCGGTTGCCGCAAGGTACAGCAACAACTGCTCTTGTGGTTTTGGGGCAACCAATGTGGGCACAGAGGACAAGTAGGCCTTCAACTCTTGCAAAGATGTGTCTGTTTCCGGGGTCCACTTCATGGGCCGTGCCTTCTTCAAAATGTTAAAGAATGACAGGGCGTGCTCGACAGACTTGGAGATGAATCTGCTAAGCGCGGCAACGCACCTTGTCAGACGCCTCACATCCTTGACTGTCCTGGGTACCTGTATCTGCTCGATAGCCTTGATCTTGTCGGGGTTGGCTTCAATCCCACGATGGGACACAAAGAACCCAAGTAGCTTGGCAGAGGGAACGCCAAACACACACTTCTCCGGATTTAGCTTCAAGTTGATCTTGCGCAGATTAGCAAATGTCTCCTCCAAATCCTGAATTAGGGTTGATCTGTCATTGGTCTTAACCACAATATCTTCCATATAAGCCTCAATGTTTCTGTGCAACTATGGTTCAAAACCAATCTGGACTGCTCTTGCAAAGGTGGATCCAGCACTCTTTAACCTGAAAGGCATGCGCACGAAGCAGTACATACCAAATGGAGTGATGAACGAGGTCTTCTCTTCATCTTCTTTGGACATGAAGATTTGATGATACCCAGAGTATGCATCCAAAAAGAAGAGCAAATCACTACCTAAAGTGGAGTCCACAATCTGGTCGGTGCGTGGCAAGGGAAATGGGTCCTTCGGGCAAGCCTTGTTGAGATCTATAAAATCTATGTAAAGCCTCCATTTCTCGTTAGCCTTACGAACGACCACTGGATTTGCTAACCATGTTGGATGCAGCACTCCTCTGACTAGACCAGCTGCCTCAAGCTTCTTAATCTCCTCTGCAATGATCTGTTGCCTCTCCAAGGCCTGCTTTCAAACCTTCTGCTTGATAGGTCAGGCATGTGGGCAGCCAGCAAGGTGGTGCTCGATTACCTCTTTAGGAACACCGAGGATATCAGATGGTTGCCAGGCAAACACATCGATATTCGCCTACAGGAAGGCAATGAGCATGCTTTCCTATTTGTCCTCAAGGGTGGCGTTGATAGTGAGTGTACCATCAACGCCCGCCAGCCCTGCCGGGACCTTCTTCACATGTGGTGTAGCAACCTTGAATCTCTTGCTGTTGGAACTCTCCGGCAAGTCATCAACAGGCGCAGCGCACTCCGAAGAGGTATGATTCCCGGATTCCTTGTTGGTGTCCTTGTTATCCTTCTTATTTCCTTTGTTCTCCTTGGTGGGAACTGTTGCTGCCGCTGCCTCTGCCGCGATTGCGTCCTGGTACATCTTATCCATGCAAATGATTGTGTCCTTCTCATCTGATGGGATGGAAATGACTCCTACCGGCCCAGGCATCTTCAAGGTGTTGTAGGCATAGTGGGATGCCACCATGAATTTTGCCAAAGCTAGGCGTCCAAGGATCCCATTGTATGGCAGGGGGAGGTCGACCACATCAAACACAACCTTCTCAGTCTAATAGTTTAGTTCTCCCCAAAACGTCACTGGCAACGTGATCTTTCCCTTAGGATGACTCTTGCCGGGATTAACTCCTCGAAACGTGCCTGTGACCTTGAGCTCTTCCTCTGATATCTGAAGCATGCTATTGACCTTTGGGGAAATCAGATTCAACCTGGCTCCGCCGTCAACCAACATCATTGTGACTTTGAGGTTGCGAATTGTTGGAGAGACCAACAATGGCAAACATCCTACCGCAGTGGTGCGGTCAGGATGGTCCTCTTCGTCAAAGATGATGGGCATGCGTGACCATTTGAGCGGCTTCCGAGCCTCTGCCACTGACTCCAAGACATTGACCTCACGTGCCCACTGTTTTAGTTGGCAGTGAGAGGAGTGCAGGGATGCACCCCCATCAATGCACAGGGCGTCAGTGGCCTTCTGGAACTCCTGCTCACTGGTTTCCTCTTCTGTAATGCCCTCGATGTGGCTATATCTCCCACGTGTCGAAGCACGACTTAGAGGCATAACCGCATTGAAAGCAATGTCGCAAGTGAGGTAATATTCACACAACCCATGTAATACATAAGGGAAAGACATACATAGTTGGCTTACAATCGCCACTTCACACAATACATGAATAAAGCATTACATCAATCAGATACAATCAGGGTCCGACTACGGAACCAAAATAAAAGAAGACTACCCCAAATGCTACATAGATCCCCAATCGTCCCAACTGGGCTCCACTACTGATCAACTAGAACGAAACAACACAAAGGACAAGATCTTCATCGAGCTCCTCCTTGAGCTTGGTTGCGTCACCTGCCCGGTTTCATCGGCACCTGCAAACAGGTTTTGGAAGTATCTGTGAGTCACCGGGACTCAGCAATCTCACACCCTCGCGATCAAGACTATTTAAGCTTATAGGAAGGGTAAGAGTTATGTGGTGGAGCTGCAGCAAGCGACTAGCATATTTGGTGGCTAACATACACAAATGAGAGCGAGAAGAGAAGGCAAAAGCATGGTCGAACAACTATGATCAGGAAGTGATCCTAGAACAACCTACGTCAAGCATAACTCCAACACCGTGTTCACTTCCCGGACTCCGCCAAGAAGAGACCATCACGGTTACACACGCGGTTGGTGCATTTTAATTAAGGTCAACTTCAGGTTTTCTACAACCGGACATTAACAAATTCCCATCTGCTCATAACCGCGGGCATGGCTTTCGAAAGTTCAAAACCCTGTAGGGGTGTCCCAACTTAGCCCATCACAAGCTCTCATGGTCAACGAAGGATATTCCTTCTAGTGGGAAGACCCGATCAGACTCGGAATCCCGGTTACAAGACATCCTCGACAATGGTAAAACAAGTCTAGCAAGACCACCCGATGCGCCGACATCCTGAAAGGAGCTGCACATATCTCGTTCTCAGGGCAACACTGGATGAGACATCCTATGAGTAAAACCAGCCCTCAAGTTTCCCCGAGGTGGCCCCGCAGTCTACTCAGTTCGGACCAACACTTCGACAAGCACTGGCCCGGTGGGGTTAAAATAAAGATGACCCTTGGGCTGGCCTAACCCAAGGGGAAAAGAGGCTAGGTGGCGAATGGTAAAACCAAGGTTGGGCCTTGCTGGAGGAGTTTTATTCAAAGCGAACTGTCAAGGGGTTCTCTTTATAACCCAACCGCGTAAGGAACGCAAAATCCGGGAACATAACACCGATATGACGCTTCCGATTGTGGAAGATATCGGCCTGCCGTCAAGGCGCTAGGGAGGCCTGGGCCATGGTGAAGACGCGGTACACAAAGGCTGACCCCAACCACATGGCCGAGGTCGGTCCTGTGGGGCCCGATGGGAAGGAGATCCCTGTAAGCTTAGTATACGGCCAAGTAGAATTGGCCGCAAAGTATTCCCAGCAGGACTGTAAATTAGACAGCCTGTTAGATGGTATTGAAGAGGAATACAATCAGTCAGAATGACTATGTAATTTAATTGACATTTATAATGCCTTCTAGCCGGATTGTAGATCGTTTGTCATGGCCGACCTTTTCACTTCAGCCTCGGGACCTGACGGTCCGGAGTGTGTCCGAATTCCCGTGCGGTTATATAAGAACCGGGGAATGCATGGAGACCAGGCGTAGGGGTCATTAGTGCGTGAACAAACAAGTGCCCGGCTTGTTATGTTATATTACATGGTTAGTAAGAAACATCTTCCAGGGACAATAGTTCCGTTAGGGGTTCCTTTCCCTGGGAGGCATGCCCTAAAGTGCATGCCCGTTCTGCGAAAAAGACGTAGGAAAAAGCATCTGGGGGCGGATAAATAAATAAGTAAAAAGATCATCTTTTAGGTCACCGACCGAATATTCCCTTAAGAACGCTAGCTTTCGGCTTCACCCAGTCTGAGGTACACATCCGGCTGATCCGGCAGTAACAATCGCAGAGGTGCTCCCTTTACCGCCTAGCTGAATAATCGGGAACGTAGGGGTAAGCACAGGAGCCAGGCAACCCAGCTTGGCCAAAACTTAAGTCATATCGATGCATATAATGGTGAAATAAAAGGTACATGCGGAAGTGTAACACATGTGTTGGGCATGAAGCCCGTATAAATAAGCTTCTGTTAAAAGAAGCCCCCAGGTTTAATGAGTGCGAATAGCACGTCATTGGATGAGCCTTTAAAGGCTATAAGAGAAAGGAAGGGGAGAAGGAGAGAAGTGTAAGATAGATAGTATATAAAAAATGGACAGAGGAAGGAGACGAACACAGAGTCCGGCGCTAGGCATAGAATCTTTGGAGACGGTCTGTGTTCCATGGGTTCAGCTCGAGTCGGTTATCCGATGCATCTTGCAGGCGGTACGTTCCACCAGTCAAGACTTGGTCAATTATGAAGGGACCTTCCCACTTGGGCTTGAGTTTGTCCTTTTTCTTGTCCGGCAGGCGTAGAACTAATTCGCCAATTTTGTAATTTTTGGCCCGTACTTCTCTGCTTTGGTATCTTCGAGCCTGCTGTTGATAGAATGTGGAACGGGCTTTTGCGACATCACGCTCCTCCTCCAATGCGTCCAAAATGTCCTGCCGATCGAGCTCGGCTTCTCGTTCTTCGTACATGCGCACTCGAGGTGATTCATGAATTATGTCGCAAGGCAAAACTGCCTCTGCGCCATACACCATAAAGAATGGTGTGTATCCGGTGGTGCGATTCGGCGTGGTCCGCAGCCCCCAGAGTATGGAGTCGAGCTCCTGTACCCAGTGCATGTTAGATTCCTTGAGGGACCGCACTAATCTGGGTTTGATGCCGCTCATGATAAGACCATTTGCACGTTCGACCTGGCCGTTAGTTTGTGGGTGATAGACGGAAGCATAATCGAGCTTGATGCCCATGTTTTTGCACCAAAGTTTTACCTCGTCGGCCGTAAAGTCTGTGCCATTACCAGTGATGATGCTATTGGGGACGCCGTAATGGTGTACAACCCCGGATATAAAGTCTATCACCGGTCCGGATTCGGCCGTCTTAACAGGCTTGGCTTCTATCCATTTGGTGAACTTATCCACCATGACCAGTAAGTATTTTTGCTTGTGGGTTCCGCCTTTAAGGGGTCCAACCATGTCAAGCCCCCAGACCGCGAAGGGCCAAGTGATGGGGATAGTTCGGAGAGCGGTGGGTGGCATATGGCTTTGGTTTGCAAAGAGCTGGCAACCGACGCATCGTTGGACTAAGTCGTGGGCGTCTGCCCGGGCCGTCGGCCAATAAAAGCCTGTACGGAAGGCCTTGCATACAAGGGACCGAGCTGCAGCGTGATGACCGCCGAGTCCGGCATGAATTTCAGCCAGGAGGTTCCTCCCTTCCTCTTCGGACATGCACCTTTGAAGGACTCCGGTAGTGCTTTTCTTATAAAGCTCTCCTTCGTGGACTTTGTAGGCTTTGGATCGCCGCACTATGCAGCGTGCCTCATTTTGGTCCTCGGGGAGTTCCTGCCTAGTAAGGTAGGCGAGGAATGGTTTTGTCGACGGGGCGATGACGGCCATTATTACGTGGGCTGAAGGTGTTATTTCATTGGCAGAGCCTCCGATTGTGTCAGAATGTTCGGTGTCGGGCAGTGTGGTTGGGTCTGGGCTGTTATTGTTCGGCTCCCCTTCCCATACTACGATGACTTGAAGAGCCTTTCCAAGAAGATGTTGGGGGGGGACTACATGCATTTTGGGCCGATGCATGCCAGGACATCTGCCGCCTGATTATTTTCTCGGGCTATATGGTGAAATTCAAGCCCTTCGAACCGAGCTGACATTTTTAGGATGGCGTTGCGGTAGGCTTCCCTTTTTTGGATCCTTGGCATCGAAGTCTCCATTTATTTGGGATATTGCGAGGTTCGAGTCCCCGCGCACCTCTAGGCGTTGAATGCCCATGTATACTGCCATCCGGAGACCATGTAAAAGGGCCTCATATTTGGCTGCATTGTTGGAGTCTGTGTACATAATCTGGAGTACATATTGAACTGTATCTCCTGTGGGGGACGTCAAAATGACGCCAGCCCCCAGTCGAGCCAACATCTTGGAGCCGTCGAAATGCATGATCCAATTTGAATATGTGCCGTACTCTTTAGGGAGTTCGGCCTCCGTCCATTCTACGACGAAGTCGGCAAAAACTTGCGACTTGATGGCTCGTCGTGGCTTATAAGTTATGTCGAACGGGAGGAGCTCAATGGCCCATTTTGCAATCTGGCCCGTTGCGTCATGGTTGTTTATAATATTGTTAAGTGGTACTTCCGAGGCAACTGTTATTGAACACTCTTGAAAGTAGTGTCGTAGCTTCCGGGATGCCATGAATACCGCGTACGCAATCTTTTGATAATGTGGGTACCGTGATTTGCACGGAGTGAGGACAGTGGACACATAATAGACCAGCTTTTGAAGGGGGAGTTTGTGTCTGTCCGTTTCTCGTTCGACGACGAGCACTGCGCTTACAACCTGATGTGTTGCTGCAATGTACAATAGCATTGGTTCGCCAATGTTTGGCGCGGCCAGGACTGGATTTGTTGCCAATATGGCTTTTATTTCGTCGAGTCCGGCCGTGGCTGCATCCGTCCATTCGAAGTGTTCGGTGCGCCGAAGGAGGCGGTAAAGGGGTAGGGCCTTTTCTCCCAAGCGGGAGATAAAGCGGCTTAGAGCCGCTATGCATCCGGTTAACTTTTGTATTTGTTTGAGGTCCTTCGGGATATCCAATTGTGACAGAGCTCGGATCTTGGCTGGATTTGCTTCAATTCCTCTACCGGATACAATGAAGCCCAAGAGCTTTCCGGCGGGAACGCCGAAAACGCATTTTTCCGGGTTGAGCTTGATGTCGTATGTTCGGAGGTTATCAAATGTGAGCCTCAAGTCGTCTACAAGAGATTCGACATGTCTTGTTTTGAAGACCACATCATCTACATATGCCTCCACTGTTTTGCCGATCTGGTTTGCCAGACATGTCTGAATCATGCGCTGATATGTTGCGCCGGCGTTTTTGAGCCCGAAGGGCATTGTGTTGAAGCAGAATGGGCCGTATGGTGTGATAAATGCCGTTGCGGCTTGGTCTGATTCTGCCATCTTGATTTGGTGGTAGCTGGAATATGCGTCGAGGAAACACAACGAATCGTGCCCT
>NC_041390.1:313619823-313682823 GCF_002162155.2 Triticum dicoccoides | reverse complement strand
GGGATCCTTTGGGCAAGCCTTATTAAGGTCTTTAAAATCAATGCACAAGCGCCAGGATTTGTCCTTCTTTGGCACCATCACCAGGTTTGCTAGCCAGTCCGGGTGTTTTATATCTCTGGTGAATCCGGCCTCCAATAGCTTTGCTAGCTCCTCTACCATAGCATGTCTCTTAAGTTCGGAAAAACGCCGAAGAGCTTGTTTGACAGGTTTGAATCCTTTTAGGATATTTAGGCTGTGCTCGGCCAGCCTACATGGGATTCCTGGCATGTTTGAAGGGTGCCAGGTGAAAATGTCCCAGTTCTCTCGTAGGAACTCTCGTAGTGCGGCGTCTACATCAGGGTTTAACTGTGCCCCGATGGAAGCTGTTTTATTGGGGTCCGTTGGATGGACCTGGAATTTGACTATTTCGTTCGCCGGTTTAAAGGAGGTGGACTTGGATATTTTGTCGCATACCACATTGTCCTTATTCACCGTGGAGCGCAGCGCAGTTAGTTCCTCAGCCGCTAGGGCTTCAGATAGTGCCTCAAGGGCCACTGCGGCTGTCTTGTTTTCGGCGCGGAGTGCTATGTCCGGATCACTAGCAAGAGTGATGATCCCTTTAGGCCTGGGCATCTTGAGCTTCATGTACCCGTAATCAGGTATTGCTTGGAAGATTGTAAACGCTTCCCGCCCTAACAGAGCGTGATAACCGCTGCTGAACGGAGCCACATGGAACGTGACCTCTTCGGACCTGTAATTATCCGGCGTGCCGAACACCACATCTAGTGTGATTTTTCCTGTACAGCGCGCATCTCGACTGGGGATTATTCTTCTAAAGGTTGTGCTGCTTCGCTCAATGCGGTTCCAGTCTATTTCCATTTTTTGAAGGGTTTCCTCATAAATGAGGTTCAATCCGCTGCCGCCGTCCATGAGTACCTTGGTAAGACGAAAGCCGTCCACTACTGGACTGAGGACCAATGCGGCTGGTGCTCGGGCTGTTCGGAATTTAGGTTCATCACTGGCGTTAAAGGTAATAGCCGTGTCACTCCATGGGTTTACTGTTGCTACTTGGTAGACTTCGGCAAGGCTGCGGAGTGTCCTTTTTCGCATATTATTTGATGCGAAAGTCTCGAAGACTGTTAATACCGTATTGGTGTCTCTAGGGTGGCTTTCTGTGGCCTTCAGAATTAGGAGATCTTCGCCAATTTTGGCCACCTGCCGGAGTATCCAACATGCTCTAAGGCTGTGAGTTGGTGTGGCGTCCTCTGTACTGTGAATTTTACAGGGTCCATTAAGACATCCTTCCAGTACGGTTCCATGCCCTGTAGAGGGTTTTTGCTTTTTGGTATTTGACCCAGGTGTCTGGCGATGATGCACCCTTTTAGTTTGGACTGGGTTTGTATTCAGGGTCGGATCGTCCCAAAAATTTATTTTGGTTTTCCAGGCGCTTTCTATCGCATAGTATTTTCGTACAATGGACGCCAAGTCAGCGAAGCATGTAATATCATGGCGACTTATGGCGTTGAGGATTCCCTTGTCCGTGCAATTATTGCAGAAGATTGAGATTGCGTCTTCCTCGCGGCAGTCCCTTATCCTGTTCCTAACCAGGAGGAATCTGGCCCAGTAATGATGTACTGTTTCTTCAGGCTCTTGCCTGATTTGGGATAGCTCGCTTATGTTCGGGTGGGTGGGTGGAATTAAATCCGAAGCCTCACCCCATCTGAGGCTCAGAGGCTGAGGAATTTCTAAACTCGAAAATTTGGATTCCTGGATATTGTCCAATGAATCCAACCCGTCGCCTGACTCTGAGTTCAGGTCTTGAGTGATATCCTCCCCTCCGCGGGTATCCGGCTTGGAGGGATCGGGAATCCGGACGTAGCTAGTCCTTAAGATAGATGAAGGGTCGCCGCACTGTCCCTCTACCACGGCAACGTGATGGGTGACTTGGGGAGAGTTAATCTCTCTCAGATCGGGCTTAGGCCCAATCTGGTCGTAATCCGTAGCGACTCCCAGGGCGGCGATGCGATCCAAGAGCTCGTTTATGGAGGAGAGCTCCATTGGATCTAACTTCTCGGCGAGTTCCGAGCTGACATGAAGATTGTTTTCGATGGATCGAGAGGTCATCGTCAGCGCAGAAGCCGAACAGGCGGTCATGAGAAAACCACCTAGCCGAAGGGTTTGGCCAACAGCCAAAGCTCCCTTAGCAACGGTGCCGTCTTTAAAGAAGGGGCGAGGCATCCTTCCTGATGGCGACGACACAGAGGAACTCTCAATGAAAGCACCAATGTCGGTGTCAAAACCGGCGGATCTCGGGTAGGGGGTCCCGAACTGTGCGTCTAGGCCAGATGGTAACAGGAGTCAAGGGACACAAAGTTTTACCCAGGTTCGGGCCCTCTTGATGGAGGTAAAATCCTATGTCCTTCTTGATTAATATTGATGATATGGGTAGTACAAGAGTAGATCTACCACGAGATCGGAGAGGCTAAACCCTAGAAGCTAGCCTATGGTATGATTGTTGTTCTGTATGTTGTCCTACGGACTAAAACCCTCCGGTTTATATAGACCTTGGATAGGGTTAGGGTTACACAAAGTCGGTTACAATGGTAGGAGATCTACATATCCGTATCGCCAAGCTTGCCTTCCACGCCAAGGAAAGTCCCTTCTGGACACGGGACGAAGTCTTCAATCTTGTATCTTCATAGCCCAGGAGTCCGGCCGAAGGTATAGTCCGGCCATCCAGACACCCCCTAATCCAGGACTCCCTCACCGAGCCTTCCACCCTTTACCAAGTATATAGATGCATTAATTAAATAAGAGATATTGTGATATCCCAACAAAATATCCATGTTCCAACATGGAAGAAGCTCCAATCTTCACCTGCAACTAACAACGCTATAAGAGGGGCTGAGCAAAGCGGTAACATAGCCAAACAACGGTTTGCTAGGACAAGGTGGGTTAGAGGCTTGGCTTAACAATATGGGAGGCATGATAAGCAAGTGGTAGGTATCGCAGCATAGGCATAGCAAAAGAGCGAGCAACTAGCAAGCAAAGATAGAAGTGATTTCGAGGGTATGGTCATCTTGCCTGAAATCCCGCAAGGAAGAAGAACGAGTCAACGAAGAAGACAAACGGACGTAGACGAACGGGTCCTCACAAATGCGATGTTACCGGAACAAACCCGAAGAAGCAACACTGTAAAGAAGCACACAACATAGTAAACAAACCACACATGAACATGGTATGATATGCGGGATGCGGTATGTGATGCATATGCATGATTTGGAAAGGAATGATTGAACCTGGCCTCAACTTGGAAATCCAAGAGTGCCACTGGAAAGGTGGGGTGATTTCGGTTGAAATCGAATATAAAGATCACCGGGATCGGATGCACGGTTTGGAAATGGCAAGCAAAACAAATATGGCACCGGTCTGCGATAATCAGCAAGTGACCAACTAAATGCATCAAGATAAATATGCCACGGCACTCCAACATGACAAGAAAATACATGGCAGGGATCCACTCATGAAGCTTGACAAAAGATTAACACTGAGCTACGGCTAATTCATCCATTAACAGGTTCAAACAAGCATGGCAAAAATGCAAATGATAATAGGTTTCAGACTTAGTGAAATTAACACAAGTATGGAATTTATCATCAGGAAGCACACTTCAGAGCATGAAAACTACATGCTACAGGAACTTAACATGGAAAAGCAAGGCATGGCATAAAGCTACTCAAAGCACTTAACAAAAGTCCCTTAGTGACCTTGAGCCAAAAGGGATCAGAAAATACAAATGCAAGCATGAGAACATGATAAAACATAAACAGATCTCAGACTTAGTGAAAAACTGGAGCATGCAAATCAGTTAACGAGTAGACATGTTTACGAGCTCGATGCATTCACCAGAGAGCATGGCATGACAAACTAAGCATACACCCATCAAGAAGACATGTCATAGAAGCTAGACATGGAAAGAACAACAACATAGCATGCACGGATCAATAGCAACATCCTCGGCAAAATCGCTAAACAAGTTAACAATCTGCTAGGAACACTTTATAGAAAAAGTAGAGCTCGATTGACTCAAGCTAGGTTGCTCCATAAATGCAAACAAAGACATGTATGGATAGAGTACCACAATGTTAACAAAACATCTTTACTGATCATCCTCAAAAGAGGCACAGATCACTAGGAAACAACATGAACATATAGCATAATAACAAAACACATGTAGAGCTCAGGATCATAGCATGCACACATTAATCATGGAAAAAATGACAAAATGCCATTTGCTGAAACAGATCTGACAAATCCATCACATAGCCCTCTTCCAACAGCATTTCGGGCATCAAGATGAGCTCAAATAAAAATGATGCAATCAGTTGAAATGATGTACTCGTCGAGGCGAACATTTTGATATACTACACGCACGAATCGGAGCTACGGATGCAGAGTTATAGCATGATGAAGTTGCCAAAAAGTTAGGGTTTCGGGACGAGAAAGTTAACCCTCGATTTCCAGATCTGAGATCTGGCGCTGGCACTGTAGCAGCGGTGGCTCCCGAGGTCTCCGGTGAGGTTATTCGCTCCGGCGAGGGCGGAGGGAGTCCGGCCAAGGCCGGGGACGGCATGGTGGTGGCCGGCGAGCCAGCGACGATGGCGGCGGAGGTCGCTGGGCGGCTCGGGACCGGCGAGGGAGCGGGGCGGCGGCGATGTTGGCGCTTGGCGGCGGCGAGGGAGGCGGGGCCGGCGCGAGCGCGGCCGGGCGGCGATCCACATCGGTGGCGGCGGTCGGCGGCGACCGGTGGGAGGAGAGAAGCGGCGGAGGGCGGAAGGAGGCGGCTCAGGCGCGGGCACTCGCGGGCGAGCGGCGGCGCAGCCGGACGGGCTGCGGGCCGAATGCGGGCCGCGGCGGGTCGGCGGGCGCGGGGCGAAGTGGGGCGCGGGCGCGGACAGGTGGCGGCGTCTGATTCGCTGCGGGGTGGTGCAGTGGTGTCGTGGCGGCCGCCGGTTGGCTGGAGTGAGGTGGCGGCGGTGGCTGGACATTGTCCGGCACGGGGGTTTTTGTCCGGTGGCGCAAGGAGCACGAAGGTTAGGGTTATACTGCACGAAAATTTCGGGGAAGCCACATATATATAGGTAGAGGGAGCTAGGAGAGTCCAAATGAGGTGCGGTTTTCGGCCACGCGATCTTGATCGAACGACCGAGATGATGGAGGAGGTTTAGGTGGGTTTTGGGCCAAATTGGAAGGGTGTTGGGCTGCAACATGCACGCGGCCTTTTTGGTCCCTCGGTTAACCGTTGGAGTATCAAAGAAAGTCCAAACGGTATGAAACTTGACAGGCGGTCTACCAGTAGTAAACCAAGGCCGCATGACAAGTCTCGGTCCAATCCGAAAACATTCAACACCCGCACACGAAAAGGAGGTAGAAAGGGACACCGGGTGACATAGGAGCGCCGGATTGCAAAACGGACAATGGGGAAAATGCTCGGATGCATGAGATGAACATGTATGCAAATGAAATGCACATGATGACATAAATGCAATGCATGACACGCAAGCAATGGCAACACAACAACAGCGAATAACTGGAGGACACCTAGCACATCGGTCTCGGGGCGTTACATCTTCATCCCCTCAATCACTCTCATCATTGCAAACTTCCTTCTCTCGACCCCTGGCGGGTTTTCCTTGGTTCCGAAAGGGCTTGCCAGGGCGATTTGCTTCACCGCCTCGGCCCTTCCCGCCAGCGCCATTCTGACCTTTTTTCCTTATCACGCTTCTCATATTCAGCTCTCTGCCTCTTGACAAGCTGTTCGACCCGATGACACTCTTCAAGATCGTGGCCCTTGGTCCAATGGATCTTGCAGTACAACCCATCACCTTTCCCATCCTTCTCGGCAGCCGCAGCCTCCCGGCAGTCAGTGCACACGGCAGCTTCCTTGTCGAGGGCTTCAGCTTTAGCCTTCTTGCTGGTACTAAGTGTGCCCGATCCTTCGACAGTCATCTCTGCCTTAGCCTTGCGCCTCTTGCTGTGCTTCTTGCTCTTCTTCTGGTGGATTCATCGTCATCCTTTGAGTCCACGTTGATGCAATCCTCTTCTCTGGGGAGTTTCCTTCCCTCCTCCATCTGAGCACACTTGTCCACTGATACGTCTCCAACGTATCTATAATTTCTGATTGCTCCATGCTATATTATCTACTATTTTGCACTATATTGGGCTTTATTTTCCACTTTTATATTATTTTTGGGACTAACCTATTAACCGGAGGCCCAGCCCAGAATTGCTGTTTTTTGCCTATTTCAGTGTTTCCAAGAAACAGAATATCAAACGAAGTCCAAACGGAATAAAATCTTCGGGAACGTGATTTTCTCACCGAACGTGATCCAGGAGACTTGGACCCTGCTCCAAGGAACAAAAGAGGCGGTCACGAGGGTGGGGGCGCCCCCCCTAGGGCGCGCCCCCTGCCTCGTGGGCCCCTCGTTGCTCCTCCGGCGTACTTCTTCCTCCTATATATACACACGTACCCCCAAACGATCAGAAGGGGAGCCAAAAACCTAATTCCACCGTCGCAACTTTCTATATCCACGAGATCCCATCTTGGGGCCTGTTCCGGAGCTCCGCCGGAAGAGGGTCGTCATCACGGAGGGCTTCTACATCATCATAGCCTCTCCGATGAAGTGTGAGTAGTTTACCTTAGACCTTCTGGTCCATAGTTAGTAGCTAGATGGCTTCTTCTCTCTCTTTGAATCTCAATACAAAGTTCTCCCCCTCTCTTGTGGAGATCTATTTGATGTAATCTTCTTTTTGCTGTGTGTTTGTTGAGACCGATGAATTCTGGGTTTATGATCAAGTCTATCTATGAATAATATTTGAATCTTCTCTGAATTCTTTTATGTATGATTGGTTATCTTTGCAAGTCTCTTAGATTGGTAGTTCTTGCCATGGGAGAAGTGCTTAGCTTTGGGTTCGATCTTGCGGTGTCCTTACCCAGTGACAGAAGGGGCAGCAAGGCACATATTGTATCGTTGCCATCGAGGATAACAAGATGGGGTTTATTTCATATTGCATGAATTTATCTCTCTACATCATGTCATCTTTCTTAAGGCGTTACTCTGTTTTTAACTTAATACTCTAGATGCATGCTGGATAGCGGTCGATGAGTGGAGTAGTAGTAGTAGATGCAGAATCATTTCGATCTACTTGTCACGGACGTGATGCCTATATACATGATCATGCCTAGATATTCTCATAACTATGCTCAATTCTGTCAATTGATCAACAGTAATTTATTCACCCATCGTAGAATACTTATGCTCTTGAGAGAAGCCACTAGTGAAACCTATGGCCCCCGGATCTATTCTCATCATATCAATCTCTATCACTTTAATCTTGCTTTGCTTTTTACTTTGCCTTTACTTTTTACTTTGCATCTTTATACCAAAAATACCCAAAATATTATATCTATCAGATCTCACTCTCGTAAGTGACCGTGAAGGGATTGACAACCCCTAATCATGTTGGTTGCGAGTAGCTATTGCTTTGTGCAGGTACGAGGGACTTGAGCGTGGACTCCTACTGGATTGATACCTTGGTTCTCAAAAACTGAGGGAAATACTTATGCTACTCTGCTGCATCATCCCTTCCTCTTTGGGGAAAACCAACGCAAGCTCAAGACGTAGTAAGAAGGATTTCTGGCGCCGTTGCCGGGGAGTCTACGCAAAAAGTCAACATACCAAGTACCCATCACAATCCCTATCCCTCGCATTACATTATTTGCCATTTGCCTCTCATTTTCCTCTCCCCCCAATTCACCCTTGCTGTTTTATTCGCCCTCTCTCTCTCTCTATCCTCCCTCTCTATTTTCCTCTTTTTTCCAGTTTGCTTTTGTTTGCTCGTGTGTTAGATTGCTTGCTTGTCGCGATGGCTCAAGATACTACTAAATTGTGTGACTTCACCAATACCAACAATAATGATTTCCTTAGCACTCCGATTGCTCCTCTTACCGATGCTAAATCTTGTGAAATTAATACTGCTTTGTTGAATCTTGTTATGAAAGATCAATTCGCCAGCCTTCCTAGTGAAGATGTCGCTACTCATCTGAATAGCTTCGTTGATTTATGTGATATGCAAAAGAAAAAAGATGTTAATAATGATGTCGTTAAATTGAAGCTATTTCCTTTTTCGCTTAGAGATCGTGCTAAAGCTTGGTTTTCTTCTTTGCCTAAGAATAGTATTGGTTCATGGAACAAGTGCAAAGATGCTTTTATCTCTAAGTATTTTCCTCCTGCTAAGATCATCTCTCGTAGAAACGATATTATGAAATTTAAACAACTTGATCATGAACATGTTGCACAAGCTTGGGAGAGAATGAAATTAATGATACGTAATTGCCCTACTCATGTTTGAATTTGTGGATGATTATACAAAAAAATTATGCCAGATTGAATTTTCCTTCTAGAAATCTTTTAGATTCGGCCGCAGGAGGCACTTTTATGGAAATCACTTTAGGAGATGATACTAAACTCCTAGATAATATTATGGTTAATTATTCTCAATGGCATACTGAAAGATCTTCTAATAAAAAAGTGCATGCGATAGAAGAAATTAATGTGTTGAGTGGAAAGATGGATGAACTTATGAAATTATTTGCTACTAAGAGTGTTTCTTCTCATCCTAATGATATGCCTTTGTCTACTTTGATTGAGAATAACAATGAATCTATGGATGTGAATTTTATTGGTAGGAATAATTTTGGTAACAACGCTTATAGAGGGAATTTTAATCCTAGGCCATATCCTAGTAATCCTTCTAATAATTATGGTAATTCCTACAACAACTCTTATGGAAATTATAATAAGATTCCCTCTGAATTTGAGAATAGTGTTAAAGAGTTTATGAATTCACAAAAGAATTTTAATGCTTTGCTTGAGGAGAAATTGCTTAAAGTTGATGATTTGGCTAGAAACATTGATAGAATTTCTCTTGAGGTTGATTCTTTAAAGCTTAAATCTATTCCTCCTAAGCATGATATCAATGAGTCTCTCAAAGCCATGAGAATTTCCATTGATGAGTGCAAGGAAAGAACCGCTAGGATGCGTGCCTCCAAAGTTGCCTTTATTAAAGTGTGTTCTTCCAATACCTATGAAAATCAAGATGAAGATCTAAAAGTTATTAATGTGTCTCCTATTAAATCTTTATTTTGCAAATTAATCTTGATGAAACTGAATATGATCTTACTTTACCTAGAAGGTGTTCTAAAAATTCGGAGTATTTAGATCTTAATGATGAAATTGATGAAAGTGGGATTGAAAGAAATAAAAATTTAGATGTTGCTAAACCCACTATATTGGATTTCAAAGAATTTAATTATGAAACTTGCTCTTTAATTGATTGTATTTCCTTGTTGCAATCCGTGCTAAATTCTCCACATGCTTATAGTCAAAATAAAGCCTTCGCCGAACATATTGTTGATGCCTTGATGCAATCTTATGAAGAAAAACTTGAGTTGAAAGTTTATATCCCTAGAAAACTCTATGATGATTGGGAACCAACTATTAAAATTAAAATTAAAGATCATGAGTTTTATGCTTTGTGTGATTTGGGTGCTAGTGTCTCCACTATTCCCAAGACTTTGTGTGATTTACTAGATTTCCGTAATTTTGATGATTGCTCTCTAAACTTGTATCTTGCGGATTCCACTATTAAGAAACCTATGGGAAGGATTAATGATGTTCTTATTGTTGCAAATAGGAATTATGTGCCCGTAGATTTCATTTTTCTTGATATAGATTGCAATCCTTCTTGCCCTATTATTCTTGGTAGAACTTTCCTTAGAACGGTTGGTGCGATTATTGATATGAAGGAAGGGAATATTAGATTTCAATTTCCATTAAAAAAGGGCATGGAACACTTCCCAAGAAAGAAATTAAAATTACCATATGAAACTATCATGAGAGCCACTTATGGATTGCCTACCAAAGATGGCAATACCTAGATCTATCTTCGCTTTTATGCCTACCTAGGGGCGTTAAACGATAGCGCTTGTTGGGAGGCAACCCAATTTTATTTTTATTCATTGACTTTTGCTCCTGTTTAGTAATAAATAAATTATTTAGCCTCTGTGTTGGTTGTGTTTTTTGTGTTTAATTAGTGTTTGTGCCAAGTAGAACCGTTGGGAAGACTTGGGGAAAGTCTTGTTGAACTTGCTGTAAAAAACAGAAACTTTAGCGCTCACGAGAACTGCTGTCATTTTTATTTGGAGAGTGCTATTTAGTTAATTCTTTTTGCATATGATTAATAGATAAATTTCTCACATCCCGAAATTTATTTTAGAATTTCTGGGGTTCCAGATCTTGCGCTACCTACAGATTACTACAGACTGTTCTGTTTTTGACAGATTCTGTTTTTTCGTGTGTTGTTTGCCTATTTTGATGAATCTATGGCTAGTAAAATAGTTTATAATCCATAGAGAAGTTGGAATACGGTAGTTTTAACACCAATATAAATAAAAAATGAGTTCATTACAGTACCTTGAAGTGGTCTTTTGTTTTCTTTCGCTAACGGAGCTCACGAGTTTTCTATTTTGAGTTTTGTGTTGTGAAGTTTTCAAGTTTTGGGTGAATTCTTTTGATGGATCATGGAACAAGGAGTGGCAAGAGCCTAAGCTTGGGGATTCCCATGGAACCCCCAAGATAATCCAAGGACACCAAAAAAAAGCTTGGGGATGCCCCGGAAGGCATCCCCTCTTTCGTCCACTTCCATCGGTAATTTACTTGGAGCTATATTTTTATTCACCAACATGATATGTGTTTTGCTTGGAGCGTCTTGTATTATTTGTGTATTTGTGTCTTAGTATTACACAATCATCCTTGTTGTACACACCTTTTTAGAGAGCCATACATGAATTAAAATTTGATAGAATACTCTATGTGCTTCACTTATATCTTTTGAGCTAAGTAGTTTTGCTCTATGTGCTTCACTTATATCTTTTGAGTGTTATAATTTTGCTCTATGTGCTTCACTTAGATCTTTTAGAGCACGGTGGTGGATTTGTTTTAAAGAAACTATTGATCTCTCATGCTTCACTTAAATTATTTTGAGAGTCTCTTAATAGCATGGTAATTTGCTTAATAATAATATGCTTGGTATTCAAGATTTGTGAAACTTTCTTTTGAGTGTGTTGAATACTAAGAAAAGATTGAAGCATGATAATTGTTTTGAGATATGGAGGTGATAATATTAAAGTCATGCTAGTTGAGTAGTTGTGAATTTAAAGAATACTTGTGTTAAGGTTTGTGATTCCCGTAGCATGCACGTATGGTGAACCGTTATGTGATGAAGTCGGAGCATGATTTGTTTGTTGATTGTCTTCCTTATGAGTGGCGGTCGGGGATGAGCGATGGTCTTTTCCTACCAATCTATCCCCCTAGGAGCATGCGCGTAATACTTTGCTTTGATAACTTCTAGATTTTTGCAATAAGTATATGAGTTCTTTATGACTAATGTTGAGTCCATGGATTATACGCACTCTCACCCTTCCACCTTTGCTAGCCTCTCTAATACCGCGCACCTTTCGCCGGTATCATACACCTACCATATACCTTCCTCAAAACAGCCACCATACCTACCTATTATGGCATTTCCATAGCCATTCCGAGATATATTGCCATGCAACTTTCCACCATCTAGTTCATCATGACACACTCCATCATTGTCATATTGCATATCACGGTACACCGCCGGATGCATTCACATAGAGTCATATTTTGTTCTAAGTATCGATTTGTAATTGTTGAGTTATAAGAACAATAAAAGTGTGATGATCATCATTATTAGAGCATTGTCCCAGTGAGGAAAGAATGATGGAGACTATGATTCCCCCATAAGTCGGGATGAGACTCCAGACGAAAAATAAAATAAAAAAAGAGGCCAAAGAAGCCCAAATAAAAAGAGGCCATAAAAAGAGAAAAGGCCCAAATAAAAAATGAGAGAAAAAAGAGAAGGGACAATATTACTATCCTTTTACCACACTTGTGCTTCAAAGTAGCACCATGATCTTCATAGTAGAGAGTCTCTCATGTTATCACTTTCATATACTAGTGGGAATTTTACATTATAGGACTTGGCTTGTATCTTCCAATGATGGGCTTCTTCAAAATTGCCCTAGGACTTCATGAGCAAGCAAGTTGGATGCACACCCACTTAGTTTCTTTTTGAGCTTTCATATACTTATAGCTCTAGTGCATCCGTTGCATGGCAATCCCTACTCACTCACATTGATATCTATTGATGGGCATCTCCATAGCCCGTTGATACGCCTAGTTGATGTGAGACCATCTTATCCTTTTTGTCTTCTCCACAACCACCATTCTATTCCACGCATACTAACAAAAGTTTTGAAAAAGTTAGAGTATGAAACAATTTCTTGGCTTGTCATCGGGGTTGTGCATGATTTAAATACTTTGTGTGGTGTAGATGGAGCATAGCCAGACTATATGATTTTGTAGGGATAACTTTCTTTGGCCATGTTATTTTGAGAAGACATAATTGCTTTGTTAGTATGCCTGAAGTATTATTATTTTTTATGTCAATATAAACTTTTGCCTTGAATCTTTCTAATCTGAATATTCATACCACAATTAAGAAGATTTGCATTGAAATTATGCCAAGTAGCACTCCGCATCAAAAATTCTCTTTTTATCATTTACCTACTCGAGGACGAGCAGGAATTAAGCTTGGGGATGCCTGATACGTCTCCAATGTATCTATAATTTTTGATTGCTCCATGCTATATTATCTACTGTTTTGGACTATATTGGGCTTTATTTTACATTTTTATATTATTTTTGGGACTAACCTATTAACCGGAGGCCCAGCCCAAAATTGTTGTTTTTTGCCTATTTCCGTGTTTCGAAGAAACGGAATATCAAACGGAGTCCAAACGGAATAAAATCTTCAGGAACGTGATTTTCTCACCGAACGTGATCCAGGAGACTTGGACCCAGCTCCAAGGAACAAAAGAGGCGGTCACGAGGGTGGGGGCGCCCCCCTAGGGTGCGCCCCCTGCCTCGTGGGCCCCTCGTTGCTCCTCCGGCGTACTTCTTCCTCCTATATATACACACACGTACCCCCAAACGATCAGAAGGGGAGCCAAAAACCTAATTCCACCACCGCAACTTTCTGTATCCACGATATCCCATCTTGGGGCCTGTTCCGGAGCTCCGCCAGAAGAGGGCCGTCATCACGGAGGGCTTCTATATCATCATAGCCTCTCCGATGAAGTGTCAGTAGTTGACCTCAGACCTTATGGTCCATAGTTAGTAGCTAGATGGCTTCTTCTCTCTCTTTGAATCTCAATACAAAGTTCTCCCCCTCTCTTGTGGAGATCTATTCGATGTAATCTTCTTTTTGCGGTGTGTTTGTTGAGACCGATGAATTGTGGGTTTATGATCAAGTCTATCTATGAATAATATTTGAATCTTCTCTGAATACTTTTATGTATGATTGGTTATCTTTGCAAGTCTCTTCGAATTATCCGTTTGGTTTGGCCAACTAGATTGGTAGTTCTTGCCATGGGAGAAGTGCTTAGCTTTGGGTTTGATCTTGCGGTGTCCTTACCCAGTGACAGAAGGGGCAGCAAGGCACGTATTGTATCGTTGCCATCGAGGATAACAAGATGGGGTTTATTTCATATTGCATGAATTTATCTCTCTACATCATGTCATCTTGCTTAAGGCGTTACTCTGTTTTTAACTTAATACTCTAGATGCATGCTGGACAGCGGTCGATGAGTGGAGTAATAGTAGTAGATGCAGAATCGTTTCGTCTACTTGTCACGGACGTGATGCCTATATACTTGATCATGCCTAGATATTCTCATAACTATGCTCAATTCTGTCAATTGCTCAACAGTAATTGTTCACCCACCGTAGAATACTTATGCTCTTGAGAGAAGCCACTAGTGAAACCTATGGCCCCCCGGGTCTATTCTCATCATATCAATATCTATCACTTTAATCTTGCTTTGCTTTTTACTTTGCCTTTACTTTTTACTTTGCATCTTTATACCAAAAATACCCAAAATATTATATCTATCAGATCTCACTCTCGTAAGTGACCGTGAAGGGATTGACAACCCCTAATCGCGTTGGTTGCGAGTAGCTATCGCTTTGTGTAGGTACGAGGGACTTGAACGTGGGCTCCTACCGGATTGATACCTTGGTTCTCAAAAACTGAGGGAAATACTTATGCTACTCTGCTGCATCATCCCTTCCTCTCCAGGGAAAACCAACGCAAGCTCAATACGTAGCATCCACCAAGGTATAAAGCTCCTTCACACAATCTTGGGAAACCGCACGTTCAACATGGAATGAATCCTATGGTTGCGCACATTGGACTGGAAGGCAGCTATCACTGTCATTGGATGGATATTTGGCATATTCATGTGGACTCTGCTAAATCTCTGCAAATACTTGCAAATTCGCTAGGCCGCCCTGGTTCTTGATGGCCGCCAGTGAAGGCGCCAATGAACTCATGGCACAGGTCAGCCCATGTTGAGATGGAGTTCTCCGGCGGGTGCATCAGCCAAGACCTCACATTGGACTTGAGTGCCAACGGGAAGTAGTTTGGCAAACACCTTCTCATCTCTTCCTCCGGCAGCTTGAACAACGATGGTGTAGATTCTCAAGAACTCTGCCGAGTTCAGCCTCCCATCATACTTCTCAGGTATCTTTGGATTGAACATGCGAGCGGATGGCCAGCGGACTTACCGCAGCTCATGAGTAAAGGCAATGCACCCAACCTCGAAAGACAGGTACCCACCATCCTTGAGCGAAGGCTCATCGACGTCGGGACCATCGCACACATTGGGCTGACGGTGGTCGTCGCGGCGTCACTCGATGATGACGCGCGCGTCTCCCCTCCGCCTGTCCTCTAGGGCTCGTCGTTGGCATAGACATGCTCAAGGGTCGGAAGAGGCCATCGAGACGTCATTGGGTTCTTGATTCTCCCGCGCCCACACTGGTTGCCGCGGTGGGGACTGGACCATGGGGGTGGCCCCCTTCCATACGACCACCAGTGCAAGCTGTTGTCATCACTTGGGGAGGTCGTGGTGGGCCAGCCTGCTGTGAGCCCCCAGCCTCGGCGAAGCCAATCAGGCTTTGGGTGGTGGATCGCCACTCATCCATCTAATCAGTTGTTGGCACGAACCTCAGTAGTAGCTAAGGTCGCGCCATGGCCACCATAGCGGTGCTTGGCATGGGTGATGATGATGTGGACCGCACCGTCGCTTGGCTTCTGAAAGTGTCAGTGGCGACGGCATCTCACCCTCGCTATTGCAATCCGTCCACCTGGATGGCACGGTGACGTGGTGAAGGCGCTTGAAGGCCAGCGGCTCCATTGGGCACACTGGCTGGATCAACCCACTCGGGGAGAGGCGCACGCTCTGCGGTCGCGCCCGTGGCCGAGGCGGCCGGAGGGCGGCAATTCGTCCTGGACGGGTGCCACCACTGTGGTTGTGCCCTTCCGTGAGGGGAAGGGGCACAGATGGAATAACCCCTTCGCTCATACCTCGTGGAGCATGGCCACTGAGATGTTGTTGATGTTGCTCTCCACCGGTGCTTCCTGCTCCTGTTTCGGCCGCGGGGGAGGTGGTGACAACGTCGCCTACGCCAACCGCATCCCCCTCAGCACCCACATCCTCGTGCGCCTCCGTGTCCCCCGCACCGTCGGTGGCCATAGGTGGTGGAGCCTTCGAGGTGGACGGGAGAGCCGAAGAACTAGGTTTCTTCTTGGGCGCCATAGTCGATGGCACCGTCGAAGACGAAGATGGCGATGAAGATGACGCGTTGCTCACACTTTCAGGTTCGCACAAGTGATCCCCCTACCTGGCACGCCAAAGATGTCTTGGGAAACCACGGCCACCTATGGGACCAAGAGTCCCTTGCTGGTTCAGCAGGGGGGTGGCACGTTGCACAAAGAGCAGAGGAGCATCGAGCAGCACGACAGAGATCACACGGGCAGTCTTTTCCCAGGTTCGGGCCGCCGTGAGGCGTAAAACCCTACTCCTGCTTTGGTGGATTGAAGGTGGAAAAATCGCGGTGAGCGCAACACGCTTTGCCCGGTAGTGTAGCCTCGAGGCGAAAACGGCTACGCGCGTATGAATGTGTGTAGGGGTGGACTCGCTAACCCTTTCTACGGTTGCCTTGGGCCTCCTTTTATAGACAAAGGGGTCACCAAAGTGGCAAATCAGTCATTATGCACTGATTAGATAGCAAATAGTGCTATCATACCTAACTTTGCAGGCTGACAGAGCGCATCAAATGCCCCGCTCAATGTCACATTTTTGCTTGCCCGGCAGGCCCTGTCGGGCTATTTTGTCAGCTTCACGCCTGCTCGCTCAACACGCCACAGGACGGATGTCACTTGTAGGTATTTCCTATAGGAATTTTCTGCCATGTGGCGAATGGCTGCCACTTAGTCACTTTGCGGCTTGACACCGCATTGATCGATGACTTGCATCATGATGAGGTGGTGTGGCGACGTGGTTCTGCTTCTGTAGGCCTCGGCAGGCCTGCCGGGGGGACCTGAGGCTTGCTTCCGAGGACGACCTCGTCCTTGCCCGGCTCGCCTGCCTGGAAAAGGAGGCTTCTCTCTTGGCAGTATCTTACTTCTCTGGCTTAGTCTTGGTCCTCTTAAGCTACATGTTGGCCCTTTGAAGATCTGATCTCTTGTGCTTTGGTCTGACGTTGGTGTTGTGATCTGTTCTCGTACTTGTGCACAGTCTGGGCAATGGACCTAGGGTTTGTTGCACCAACATATACCCTCCAGTAGGCCAGGCAAAAGCCGTGGTGGCAATGGCGATAGTAGTTTCCTCAGCAACCTATTAGAAATATTATTGTATTATTGTATTTCCATGTTTATAATTAAGAGTTTGTATTCCATTTTATAACTGCTATGATCCTAGAATATGCAATTCATTGGAAAACTCGTATGCATGTGTGGAATGATAAACGATAAAATAAGATTCCTTGTATCGCCTCTAAGACTAGCTCAAGTGTTGTTAGGGAACACATTTTCTGGATCTTAGGATATCGTTAAGTGTAACGATAGTCCTAAAAGAACATTGAGAGTATGACATCAGAAGAACGATCATATTGAATCGACCCTAACTTGTTTGTTATAGTTTGAGATAATATCGTCATAAGTCAATTGTTATAACACGGAGTGTTCATGTGTTTTAGTTCCTTAGACCATGAGAGTATCATAGTCACTTCTTACCGTATGACACACATTGGAGTTGCTTAAACGTCATATGTAACTAGGTAATCATAACAACAACTTACAAGTGCACGAAAAGTTTGACAAGGGAGTAGATAGCTCCAGAATGGTATTTGCTCCTCCGGCTATGGAGAGATATTCTTAGGACCTCTCGGTGTGACGGCATCCATCCTAGTCTGGCCAAACATAGGTGACAATGTCACGGAGATGTCAGAACTCGAGAAAGAAGAACAAAATTGGTAACGAGGAGACTGTGTATGACTCAAGAGGAAGCCAATATATCTCACCTCGGAATTTTGTAAAGTACCATGTAGCAAAGGGGACATCACATGATAATCGAAGGTTCACACGAATGTCATTCGTGTAATCATAGGGATTGATATGGACGTCCACGGTTCCGCTATCAGTCATTGAATGAAGGGGTTTCTTTCATGTCTATGATTTACCAAACCTACGGGGTCACAAGCTTAAGGTAATGACGATCAGCTAAGTGTTAGTAGGATGAGTGTATTGAGTATTTATTTCTGGAATAGTTTCATTAATATTCGGAATAGTTTCGAGAGGAACTAGAAGCGTTTTGGAGTCACCGAAAGGGTTTTAGAGTTTATCGGGCAATACTAGGTATTACATATAAGTATTATATAAGTGGGAAATGTTTCTGATGATATTAAATTATATATGAAGGGCTCTAGAAATTGTTAGAGGGGTTTTATATTTAATTTAGTATGAACGGGACTTCAAAGGCCAAGTGATGGAAGGAAACTTCGTCCGCTTTTTCCCAATTAGGAGGTGGCGCCCCTTTTCCCCTTACGATGGAAGGGGGAAGCCGAATTGGAGGGGGTTTCCCCCTCCTCTTGGCTGACCCAGGGGGGACTTTCCCCCCTTGTGTTGCGCATGCTCTCCCCTCTCCCACCTATATGTACATCTAGTTCCAGACCTAGTTCCTCTAATGCTCATAATTGGGGAGGGGGGGATTTGGACCTACCGAACATACAAGTGTTGGAGCCTCCTCTAGTTCATCTAGTTCTAGTTATAGTTGGTCCTAGTTGACTAATTAGAGCTAGACCTAGTTCCTCTAATCCTCATTATTAGAAGCCTGGTGTGGTTCTAATCTCCTCCCTCTAATTCTCTGGTGACAATTAGCCCTGGACGGCAAAGCACTGCCGGATCGTGAAGACCATACGCTTGCAACCAAGTAGAGAGGTCATACTTTTGGTCTTCTGTTTGAGGTTTCATTCAAGGGCGGTTCATGGGATTGCCATCAATGGTTCGAGGGACTCCAAGTACGATCTACACTGACTCGTTTTCTTCCATTGCACTCTGGAGTTGGTCATGATCGTTGATCCAATCCCTATATGCATCTTCACTTTGTTCCTGGGTGATTGTAGGGTGAATATTTTTGTTTTCTACTACCTTTCCCAAGAGTGTCATCAAGAGCGGTTCTATGAGTAGATGCAGGTTTCTATCTAGATCACAAATGGGTGTGAGGGTTTTATATTCTTGCTATTCTTCCCTCGATTGTTGCTTTGGTTCATTTCATTGACGGGATGATGTAGCTTTGTACGAAGTTCTGACAATTGATCAGCTCTGGTTGTTGACGATCTTCTAACAGTTATTTGGGCTTCATCATAGTCAATAATAGTGAACCGTCGAGTACACAAGAGGACGATGAAGATGAACGATCTTCTAGGGGGTCACATCTATTTGACGACGTTTAGTGTGGAGTTAGGGATTTTTAATTAAGTTTCTTCCCTCACACGCCTCGAAAGTTAATCTAGCAACAAGAATTATTGCCTTGATTGTGCATGTAGGTAGTTAGTGTTATCCGGTAACCCTAGCAGCCACGTAATTAAAATTTGCTAGACCGATTAGAGGATGTCTAACTTGGTTTTGCAGGTTTGCATATGATGTGGTATAGCCTTCTTCATGCTTATGAGTCTTTGTGTGAGATGGTTATATGTTGTACCCAGAACCAAAATATCCCGGTGTCCACGTGTACACACTACACGGTGGATAAAAAGCAGTAATACATAAAATAAACTTAGTCAACAACTAAAAATGTCCAGCGGTATATTTTTTAACCAAAATGAAGCGTTCCTCTTGAAATACTATTTGATTTCGTAAAGTTGAACAATAAAAGCATAAGAATTCCAACCAATAAAAACAACGACGGTGACATAGAACGATATATCTTGATTACATAGAAGAAACAAAACCATGTAGTAGTACATATTGTGCATTTACTTGCCATTCATTCTTACTGCTGTATTAATCACAGCAACCCGATTCTCAAATCTAATACCCATAAATTCGAAAACCCTAGCCATACAATTTGGACAAATATAACTAGGTAAAATTAAGATGAATGCATGTACTTGAGCGACAATGGTGGTCGTACCTAATTCATTTGATTATTTGGCGCTAGGCAATGGCAGGAAGAGCGGCTGGCGGCCGGCGATTGGCGACTGCCTACTAAGCATGTGACGGTGGACGCCCGTACACCGCGTCGCTATGAAGTCAAGCAGCCGAACAAGCCGCACACTCTGACAATCCAATGAATCCAAAGCCGCTGGATGGGCTATCACTAGATGAGTTGATAGATGGGCCGCTCCTGCCGGTGTCCATTAAAGAAATTTATCGGTGTCCAAGCCCAGTATCTCGGCTACATATAACGTACGAGGAATTTGTACCTGGTGTCCTGTGACACCGGCTATCTATACGTGGGTCCGCCCCTGTGTTGTAATGCTAAGTAGCCTGCGCATCACGGCGTGATGGCTGGAGCCACAAGATTACCACTTTAATGTGAAAGATGTAGAGATAACCTATAGGTTACACATGATGGTGGAAAGTGTACATGGAGGACCCCAACATGGAGAAGGTGTACCAGGCATAGTAGGATGTGCTGAAATTTTCGTGCCACGACAGCGTTTTCTGAAAGTTGTGCCATGGCAACATTTTTTAAACAGTCGCCATGGCAACATTTTCGAAAATTGCCGCCGCGCACTACTAGGGAAAACCTTATACACAAAACATTAGCAGTAGCGCGGGCTAAAAACGCACGCTGGTGCTAATTAGCAGCAGCGCGGTGTTTTAAACTGTGCTACAGATACAGTTATAGCAGTAGCACGCCCGTGTACAAAAGCGCTACTACTAAAATTCCCACGGCTTAGCCGATAGGATGCACATAGTAGTAGTGATCTTTGCCGAACCGCGCTACCGCTATTTGCTTTGTAGCAGCACGTTTACGCTGAGAGGCGCTACTGCTAAAGTAAATAAAATTAAGTGGAAAGCAAATAGAAAAGTAAATTAAAATAAAATAAATACAAAAGGTGAAAGAAAAAAATAAAATGTAAAGAAAAATAAATGAAAAAGTGGAAAAAGAGAATGGTATAGCAGTAGCGCGTATCCAGGAATGCGTTGTAGCTATGTTAGCAGTAGCGTACTTCCTGGAACGTGCTACTGCTACTTCTGACTAAATCGTTCAATTTGTTCTTCCAAACGGCCACTTCCCCCAAATCGCAACTCCTCCGATGTCGCCGCGGCCGTCACCCGTCGGCCGCCGCGCGTTCTCCCGTCGCTCTCCCGCCTCAATGCCTCCCCCGACCCCGACCTCGACGCCACCCCCGACCCCAACCTCGACGCCGCCCTCCGCCGCGCGCCCGAGCCCCGACCCCGACCTCGACGCCGCCTGCCCCTCCCTCGCCGCAGTCACCGTAAGGCTCTGCCTCTCCTCTCCCTACCCTCCTCTCTCTCTCTCTGCTAGGGCAATTTATATATGTGTTGATGTTGTGTTGATGTTCATATGAACCCTAGGTGTTCATATGAACCCTAGATTTGTTTAGGGTAGTAGGCATTTTTTAGCATTTAGGAAAAACAATTAGCAATTTTTTTAGGAAATTAGCTAGGGCAAATTTTTATGAAAATGACTAAACAGTAATTTCATTTGCATATTGTTGTTATATGATATATGTCATTGATGTTCATTTGCATATTCCATTATCTAAGTGGTTCGATTGTGCCCAAGTGGCTTTGTTGTTTCCAGGAAATGAAGCCGAGTGGCCTATGTTTTGCCGGAATGTTGATTCATTTCCGTTCCGGCAAATTTCCGATTCTTGATTTGTCCACTTTTTAGCAAAAGTCATGCCAAAATTTTCCGTGAATTTCGGCATGACTTGTGCTACAAACTAGGACATATCGAGTGCCCGGGATTTGCCGCACCGGGAAGGAGTCAACGTTCCTGCAAAGCATAGGCCTTTTTTATGTCATTATTCATTTTATTAGGTATAGAATTAATTGACTAGATTTAGTCATAAGAACTAGTTGAATTAATAGAACTAGTTGAACATGTCACATTTGTTGTTATTTTTTTAGCTCAAGCAATTTTTCACGCAGCAACGTCGACGATGCCTATCCCGCATCCTCGTCGTCGAGTCAGCGAAGGACACTTGCGTCACCAGATGGGCCATGTCTGCGACTGGGCTCCGCCGGGGTGGTACTAGGAGGCACTACCTACCGGGGGGCGCAGGTTGGTGAGGAGTCAGCATGTCGTTGACCCGAACCTTCTTTGGTGGCGGCCGCGTGGGCCAGTGTGGTCCAGAGGCTCAAGGACCCCGTGGAGGTGGTGCGTCACCGTGTCAGTGAGGAGGATGCGCACGTCCATCGCTACCTGTTTGCATCAGAGCACAGGTTCTCCAATACCTGGCAGGTTCTCCAGGGATCTCACTGGAGCTATGATCCTGTGATGGTTCCTTCTCTTTGGGTGTCCACCACCCGCGCCGATACCCGTCGTGCGCTAGGGTTTTAATCACCGAGGAATGAATAATGATGGTGAGAAGTATCACTACATCAAGAATTCATAAGGGAAGGTGCAATTCTCATGATGTTCCTGGCATAAAAGTGGGTAATACTTCAGGGTAGAACAGAGTCAAAGCTTGATTGCATTTGATCTGCGGAATACAACTGCTTTGACCCAATCCTAGAAATGGATGAGATACTGGAGTTTGTTTCTCCTAGTCATTCTGAACTAGAATGGCTTGACGGACCACAGGAATAATAAGCATCTATAACACGGATGCACAATTACTCCTGACTATCAATTGATAGATGATGGTTGGAATACAAATGAAGAGGGACAACTCAAGGGAACATATATCTTTTTGAGTTGTGAATACATAGGTTAGTATGTCGAACGAGTTCAACATATTTCTTCCGGATAACCCATGCAGGAAGGTAGGGTTGGCAGAGTCACAACATAGAATGGAGAACTCATCAGGAGCACTCTGTCGTGACCTTTTGGTTCAAAAGAACTCCTGCCAAGAATGGTCCATGGTAATTGGAAGAAGGATGTACCACGAACCCCGAGGACTATCGCAAAGGTTACTAATATCCTAAAGGAACTAGCAACACTATCAACATGAGGTAAGTAGGGTGAATCTCGGGTTCAAGAACCCATGAATAGAATACCTACCACTACATGGCATCACGGGATGCTTTCGGGAATGGTGGCCAGAATCATCACACTAGGGATACGAAAGCATTGCTAAATTCTCAAGGATACACGTCAAGGCAACGAAGAACCTCAACACACCGATTAGTGTGCTTAATCTGGCCCAAAATACAACGGAACATGGAGGAAAGATTTGCAAGTGCATCAGACTATTTAGAAACATGGGATGACTTGGACAGCATAACGGCTGTAAATGCTCAAAATGATTTGAGACATCCTGCAAAAATGGTGGCATAACCACTCAACTTCACAATATCAAGGTTCTGAGACCAATTATGAACACACGGAAGTACAGGAAACTGAACTGCGGCATGAATCCATCAATCCTATAAGTCAACGGGTTAGTAACATGCCATCCTGATAGATAGATGAGAAGGCCTAGTTCTTAATCCCCGTAAAAGAGAAGAGGATGACTCGGATCAGAAGGTCATGAGGATAAGGAGTAAAAAGAGCCTTACATTCCCATCCACAATCAATTTCCTTATATAACTAAAGCATTTCTAGACACGACTTCGACCAGTTGTCTTGGTAAACCTACAGGCAGTCAGGCTCTGATACCAAAGCTGTCAGGACCCCGATTCTAAGTCACACCGATCTAGCCTGTAACACCTCATACCACTTTGCGGCCTCACGCATGGTATTCCCACGGGTGTCGCCTTACCATGGCCCGGGACCGTTTGTGCCTTTTGGCTCACGTATATGATAGTGTCGCTAGCATCCATATGACAGAGAACCCGGGCCGACATGACTAGTCGTGAACCCAAAGTGGCACTAACTTACAGGGACAGGCATACATGAATCAATATCGAGCATGTCGGTCAGCAGCGTGTGAATCCGGGCTATAGCACTGGGCTAACAGGAATCCGGGAACCCGGGCTGTAGCAGGCTAGGCAGGACTCCGGATGTCACCGCGTGACATTTCCCCGAAGGGACAGACACAGGAACGAAGTGAATCACATGCCGGCCAGTCAAGTGTCCTCAGCAGTAGTGCTGGGCTAGCAGGACTCCGGAGAACCAGGCTGTAGTGGACTACTATGGCTCATGGAAACACTAGACTACATTTCCCCATAAGAGAGGCTACCAAGGATAAACAACTAGGTTGTCGGATCCCACACATACCAAGCATTTCAATCATACACACAATATGCTCAATATGTGCAATACAACATGGCATCACAACAAGACTCTATGACTCAGAGTATTATACATTAGGCACCGAAGAGCGAGATATTACAAACATGGGTCTCATGACCCAACATACAGAGCATACAAGCAACAAGCACATACGGAAGCTTAACTTGTCTGAGTACAGAGAACTAAAAATGAAGAAGGCTGAGGAGCCTGACTATCTACAAGACCCTCCCAAGGGTACAAGATCGTAGCTGAGGTAACAAGCTAAACGTCGAAGTCCATGTGGAACTACTAGCGAGACTGAAGTCTCTCTGCAAAACATAAAAAATAAGCAAACGTGAGTATAGATGTACCCAGCAAGACTTACATCAGAACTAACTACATATGCATCGGTATCAACAAAGAGGGTGGTGGAATTTAACTGCAGCAAGCCAGCTTTGACTCAGTGGCTAACCTGAACTACGACTGCAAGTAACTCTTTTGAGGTGGCGCACACGAGTCCACAAATTCACCATACCAATACACCACTATGGATCCGCTCCCGTCTCCCTACGAGAACGCCATCCATAGCACTCACGCTTATCTTGCGAGTTTTAGAGTATCCACTTTCACTTGTCTATGAACTATGCAAGGGGTCCAAGTTTCCATATCCGAGGAATCCGGCTATTCGAATAGATAATGATAACCCTGCAGGGGTGTACTTCTTCACACATGCTCTCGCCACTTACCACCATGTACACGTTGTGTATCTCGGCAACCTTCAAGCAGAAGCCTGGCGAGGGAGTCAGCCACGACCTAACTAACCAACAAGTCCCTAGTCTAGGTTTATCACCTATTCGGGTTCCATCCGCAAGGAGATCCGGCCGGGGTGTTGCTCACGGCCCCCAACGATGTGTACAGGGTTCCCAAGCCCACCATCCGGGTGCCACTTGGTACACTGGGCCACTGTGCCTAGTCTGTCCCAAGCCCACCTGTACCGGGTGCCACTTGGTAGACTACTAACACTACCTACAAACACCAGAAACTAGTTGCAACTCCTAGACAGAGATCAGGTTGATTAATAAGTCGAGAGGGGCACTTAAGCATTCCAATGCATGGTAGTAACTGTTCATGGATCACAAACACAGAACTCAGTTCCTAAGGACAGCTGCAATGAGACAACCCACCATGTACTCCTACATGGCCTCTCACCGCTACCTTTACCAAATCATGTTCACACACTTAGCTCTCAACGGTAGGACATGTTCACCATGTTCCAATTCATTCCCGATGAATCGGACCTGACTCAACTCTAAGCAGTAGCAGGCATGACAAAAAGCATGAATGAGTAGGCACATCAGGGCACAAACAACTCCTACTCATGCTAGTGGGTTTCATCTATTTACTATGGCAATGACAGGTCATGCAGAGGAAAGGGGTTCAACTACCGCAACAAGTAACAGTTGAATCGTTGTTGTCCTAATGAAGTAAAAGAGAGCAGGAGCGAGAGAGTGGGATTGTATTGGAATGAACAAGGGGGTTTTGCTTGCCTAGCACTCCTGAAGATAATATAGTTCTTCATTGGTGTCATCGATCTCATCGTCGAAACCACGTCTATCGAGAGGGGACAAATACCGACAACAGAGAAAGAAACACAATCAATGCAATGCACAATATGATGAATGATCATGACATGTCAACATGCTGTGGTTTGAGCTAATGCAACTAGCAACATGTTAAATGGAGTTGGTTTGAACCCTAGGTTCAAATTCAAACTCCATATGTGAGAGTTTAAATTCCATTTATATGAATTGACCTAAACAGCAGCCATAAGTTGTTCTAACATGCATGAAAATGCCATAAAATGATTCCTTGAATTTTTCTGATAATTTTTCATATATAAATTATTTCATTTGGAGTTACGGTTTAATTTCTATGATTTTTGGAAGTTTTTGGGCATTTTCTGGAATTTCCTGAAAAAGAATAAATCCAGAAAATGAGTTATTGCATCAGCACTGCGTCACTGTGACGTCAGCTGGTCAACAGCGCCTAACCAGAGTCAAACCTGACAGTGGGACCCATATGTCATTGACTCAGCTAAAAATATAGTTATTTAACCTTAAATTAAGCCTAACTAAAATGTCAGTGGGGCCGGGGCCCACATGTCAGCGGCTAACCTAACTATCGGGGTTAATTAGCACTAATCTAATCTAGCTAAAGATTAACAGAGACGGGCCCGCATGTCAGTGACCCTGGGGGGTCAAACCCCAAGTTAAACGAGTCAACTTCGCCGGACTTGGTCCACGGCTCTTCGCCGGCGACGCCAGAGACGGCGAAGGCGCTCGGAATCGCAACTCAGGCGACCAAAAGAGCGGCGAAGAGGCTCTACGGGGAGCTGGCGGTCGCGCATCTAACGGGGCAAGCGGGAGCAGCTGGGGTGGACTGAGCTCGTCGGAAGGGAGCTCGCGGCGGCGGCCGGAGTTCGGCCAACGGTGGTTTGCTCGTTGTGGGGCATGTCCGGAGCCATGGATGGTCGTGATCGACCCGCAGAGGTGCAGCGAGTGCAACGGTGGGCTCGGACGCGTGCTTGCACGGCCGTGGTCGCGGTGGCGACATGGCCGGCGGCGAGGAGCTATCGGCTCCGATGGCTACGGTGGTTAGAAGGCGCGGACGAGCACGGGGAGAGAGGGGAAAGGACCGGGAGCTCACGGTGAGGCTGACGACAGGCTCAGCTGGCTCGGGGACGACCGGAAGGCGATGAATCTGTCGATGGAGTCTGGCAGCCGTGCTCGGGGAAGACGACTCATGGCGGCGATGTGGGGCTCCCGCGGTGGTGTGGCTCGGGGTGGAAGATAGAGGGGGTCGAGGCGGAGCCTCTGGGCATGTCGGAGAGGCGAGGGGGAGGCGGTGGCCACGGTGGTGCACGTCGGCGGCGACGGGCGCGTTCGGGGAGAGAGCTAAGGAGGGGGAGGGAGCCGTGGGAGAGTGAGAGGTCCAGGAGAAGGGTGGGGCGATGCATGTGGTGCTCGGGGTAGACTCCAGCGGCGACAAGCAAGTAGGAGGTGGCCGGACGCGTGCTCGCGCGCGCCGACCACGCGCTCATCCTCCTGGCAAGGGGGAGACGACAGGGAGGAGCCCGTGGTGGGCTGGGCCGGCCAGCTACAGCGCTGGGCCGGTTGGTGGGCGCTAGGTAAAAATATCCGCTCTTTTTTATTTTTGTTCTGTTTCCTTTTATTAATTCATTTTGCCACTGTTTTGAACTCCAAACAATTGAAAACAGTGACAACATTCCTCTGAATATTTTTATATTGCACAATGGGATTATCTAGTGACACATAAATTATTTTAGAGTTATCTGAAATTATATTCCATATATTAAGAATATAAACCCAAATCCAAATACAATATTGATTTAAATTCAATGCCCAAATAAATCCTTAAAATGTTCATTATTTTTGGTTTGGAACAAAGCCCTTGCCAAAAATACCAAATATCAGTCAGGATCATTTTTGGTTTTATTGAATGCAAATTTTCGTTGAACCTAGTTTGATTCAAGTGGTGCTAGGGTTTCTACATCCCCATTTCAAATTTCCATGAAAGTTAAACATGATGCAGGCAGGATGCGAACACTAGGCAGCACCAGAAGCTAGGGATGTGACAAATTATGACACCCATGATTTGGACTTAGCAGCCATAGTACATGCGCTCAAGACCTGGAGACATTTTCTTATTGGAAACCGCTACGATGTGTACACGGATCACAAGAGTTTGAAGTAAATTTTCACGCAGAAGGAGCTGAATCTCAAACAGAGGAGATGGTTGGAGCTTATAAAGGATTATGATATGAAGTTGCACTATCATCCAGGAAAGGCCAATGTCCTAGCACACGCTTTGAGCCGGAAGAGTTATGTCAATACCCTCGTAAGCGGAGGATTGCCACAGGAGTTGGTTGACGATCTCAAGGAACTTTGTTTAGAGATAGTTCCAAGAGTTTTTGTGGCAACAATGGAGGTTCAGTCTACATTATTGGGAAGGATTCGAGAAGCTCAAAAGGAAGATAAGGAAATTGCTGAGATAAAGGAGAAGATGAGCAAAGGAAAAGCCAAAGGTTTTCAAGAGGATGAGCACGAAACCTTATGGTTTGAGGACCGTGTATACGCACCCAATAATGCAGAGATCAGGAAGTTAATACTTCAGGAAGCTCATGACTCGCCATACTCGATACACCCCGGAAACACCAAGATGTATTTGGATTTGAAGGAACATTTCTGGTGGACAGGTATGAAGAAGGATATTGCCGAGTATGTAGCAGTATGTGATGTATGTCAGAGAGTGAAGGCAGAACATCAGAAGCCGGCATGATTGCTTCAGCCTATGTCGATACCCGAATGGAAGTGGGACAATCTTGGCATGGATTTTATCACCGGATTGCCTAGGACCTGATCAGGATATGATTCTATCTAGGTAGTAGTTGATCGCTTGACCAAGGTAGCTCACTTTATCCAAGTGAAAACCACCTATACAAGCGCGAAGTTGGCCAAGATATATATGACCATGATCGTATGTCTGCATGGAGTTCCGAGGACCATCGTATCAGATAGAGGAACACAGTTTACCTCGAAGTTTTGGAATCAATTGCACCAGACTTTGGGTACTAGGATAGAATTCAGTACAACCTTTCATCTGCATACAGATGGACAGACCAAGAGAGTAAAACAGTTTCTGGAGGACATGTTGAGAGCTTGTGCGCTAGATTATGGATCTAGTTGGGATGACAATTTACCTTACGCAGAGTTCTCATACAACAATAGTTATCAGGCTAGTTTGAAGATGGCGCCTTTCGAAGCTTTGTATGGAAGGAGATGCAGGACACCGTTAATGTGGGATGAAGTTGGAGACTGCCAGTTGTTTGGACCAGATTTGATCAAAGAGTCTGAAGAGAAGGTTAAGTTGATTCGAGATAGACAGAAGGTAGCTTAGTCTAGGCAGAAGAGTTATGCCAATACTAAACACAAGGAGGTAGTCTATGAGATCGGAGACAGAGCATATATTCGCGTGTCACCTCCGTGAGGAGTTAAACGATTCGGAGTTAAGGGAAAGTTAGCCCTGAGTATTGTAGGACCGTACCGAGTTTTGGAACGTATGGGAGAAGTCGCCTACAAGTTAGAGTTATCCGAAGGACTGTCAGGAGTTTATGATGTGTTTCACGTTTCCCAGTTGAAGAAGTGCCATGCAGAGATGGCCGATATTCCACTAAGAGATACAGTGCTCCTGGAAGCAATTCAGTTATACAGTGACCTAACCTAGGAGGAGAAACCCATCATGATTCTCGAGTTTGCCAGCCGAGTTACGCGCAGTAAGGTTATCAAGTTTTGCAAAGTTCAGTGGAGCCACCATACCGAGGATGAAGCCACCTGGGAACGAGAAGAAGACCTACGGAAAGACCACCCACACCTATTTTCTAGCCAACCCAAATCTCGAGGGCGAGATTCATCTTAAGGGGGGTAGGTTTGTAACATCCCAATTTCAATTTGGATGTTATACATAGGTCATCATATGCATATCATATTTTATTTGCATTTTGGTTGTGATCCTAGAAATCTTAAGCAACTCAAGGACCCAAGGAGAGAGTTGGGGATTTCGTATATTTTCATATTTGATGTTTCTCAAATTTGAAAAGAGGATCAATTTGGTTTTGATATTTTTCTCTCCAAATATTTTGAATATTAAAAATAAAAGAGAGAGGATAATATGACTTCTTCAAAAAGAGAGGAATATTGGAGGAAATTTTAAAGTCAAATAAGTATTTTATTGGGGATTTTGCTATTTTATTTGAATTGGAAAAATATGCATTTTTCAAAATTGCATTTTTAGGCCAGAAAAAAGTTCACTTTGTTTTAAATATTTTATTTAGACGGTGAAAATTGTTTTTGGCATTTTTAGACTTTTTTATATTTTATTATGATTTTCGTTTTTCGGCGGAATTTATTTATGTATATAAAAAAAGAGTTTGAACCGACTAGACCGAAGCCCAGCCGGCCCAGTAGCCCAGCAGGTCGCGCCGCCAACCGCCTCCCGTCGCCGTAGCCGGCACGGACTCCTAGGAGTGCGGTGCGCCGCCGCCGCCCGGCTTCGCCTCCAAGTCGGAGCCCCCTAGGCCTTTATAAGCGCCGCCAACCCCGCCGCCTCCTCCACCCAGCCCCGCCGCCCCGTCGTTGCCGCACCGCCGCCTGCAGCCGCCGCCGCGAGTCGCCGCCACCCCGCTGTTGTCGCACCGCCGCCTCGCGCCGGTTCCCACCGGAGCCGCCGCCCGCCGCCGTTGACCCGCCGCCCGTGAATCGGTAAAAACCGCTGCTGGTTTTTTGGTTTAGTTCTAGATCGGTTTTTTTAGGGTTAGGGTTTTCTCGGGTTTTCTCGGTTTTCTCCGATCGAATCTATTTAGCGGACGTTCGCCCGAACGTTTCTATTCACGAACGTGTTCGTTTGTTCATCTCTGATAACGAACATTCGTTCGTTAGCCTTTTCTTTTTATTTTTATTTTCGGCCAGGGACCTATCCACGATTATTTTTATCGCATATTAGCCCCTGAACTTCAAACGCTCACAACTTCTTAACCATTTGTCCAAATCCAGTGAAACCAACGCCAAAATCTTCGTCTCGAACCCATCTTTCTAGCTAATCAACTTGAACATGGTTTTAACAAATTAAAATTGGTATCAAGAAGATTTTAATTCGAACTTCTTTTAACCGCAGTTTGAGTTTCGTAGCTCCGATTCGATTGATTCTTTTTGCATATCGAAGCTCTTCACTTGTACTTTCTATTTGGATCTTTTCATTCGAGTTTTACCCTTGAATATATGCTTGAGTGCTTATGTATGCTATTGTTTGCTTGCAATAGAGTTTCCGGAGTGCGAAGCGTGCTACTATGAGTCACTAGGGTTTTCAGATCGTCAGCAAGGCAATTAACACTTTGATCATACTTCTCATACCCAGTTTTTATTCATTAGTTTCAACCCTCAAACATTGCATGAGTAGGATTTGATAACATGTGGGTACTGGGAAGTAGTGATGAGGTAGTACCTATTGCCTTTATTTTCAAACATTGGGAGTTACTTCTACGTTATGCTTATACTGCTATGCTATGCTCGTAGACGTGGTTTGGTTTGAGTGATCCATGACAGATGTGAGAGTTTGAATTAATGGTTAAACTTAAGGTGGCTACTTTAATACACATCTAGGTGGATTGGTTGAGGCACCCTGGAGCACCCAGTGGTTGTCTGGGCACCTGGAGCAATCCAGTGTTGTCCTGGGATATCCCGGAGTACCCATGTGATCATCCTACGGTTTGCCACCCAGGATCAAAGGGATCATAAGATTATTCATGCTGGAAACTTTCATGTGCAGCCACAAGCCATTATGGGATCTGGCATAGTTGACTAAGTTGTGTGACCTCTTTTAGTGGTAAGCTAGCAGATGTAGGGGATGTAGGTGGTATTGTCTACCCAGAGTAAAGAGTTAATGCTTCTGAAAGACTATGTCTCGGTCATCCGTTTCTCAAACACCATGTATTGCAAGAAATCCAACGGAGGAGATCGAGTCTTGTGGGGAATAGTGCGCAAACCTCTACAGAGTGTATAAACTAATCATGGTTAGCCGTGTCCCCGGTTATGGACATCTTGAGTATCTGGTTCTTGAATTATTGATTTGATCTCATCACTCTATTAATTAATTTGTTGGGTTGATGTTTATTAATTTGAGATTGAGTTGGAGGAACCTTCTCAATGTTTTCAACAAACTTTGTAGTTAAATAAAATTTATTCCTTTGTTGTAGGAAAAAATTAGCTTTCTGCAAAAATAACCATAGAGCCTCCACCAGCTAAATATGCATATAGATAAAGCTGCAACATGTTCATTGCTCTATAGTGTTATTTTGCCAGCATATTCCATGTGCTGACCCATTTCGGGCTGCAACATATTATGTTGCAAACTTTTCAGACGAAGAGTATGGTGCGCTAGGTCATTGTCTTGCACTCAGCTATGCCGTTGGAGTTGATGGACTCACTTTATCTTCCAAGCCTTCCGTTGTTATCTTCATTAGATGGCCTTCAGCCATATTATTGTAATAAGTACTCTCTTTTGAGATATTCGATGTAATAAGTGTGTGATTGAAACTCTGTTATAAATCCTTCAAGTATTGTGTGTGTGAGCATTACCGATCCAGGGATGACACTTATGCACAGAGATTTGACAATTTGAGGTTGGATCGCTACATCCATATACTTGTGTGCCCAACATAGCACACTATTCAAAGTAAAGAATATTGTTCCGTTTATCCTAGTGGAGAAGTGGCGGCAAGCATCACAAGAAGTAGATGATCATTTATCCTAGTTAATTATGCATTTAATAGTTTACTTTGGTGTGTGGAAATATCATGTGTGTACTAGCCACCTATGTAATTGGATGTTTGCCGCGTATCACACACATCTTGTTTACACGAAACGTTTCTGTTCTATTGGCTCAACACAAAAAGTTTATCAAAATGAACTATATGCCCTCCATTGCACACACCTTGATCTAGCTGAACCGTTTCTGTTGTGTTGCCTAATGGAAAATAGTTCATCCAAGTGAATCATATGCCGTATATCGCACACACCTTGATCTGGTTGAGCATTTCTTTTGTGTTGCCTAATCACAAATAGTTCATCCGAGTGAACTGTATGCCATATATCGCACATACATTCATCTGGCTGCCCATTTTTGTTGTTCTGCCTTATCACAAATAGTTCATTTGTGTGAACTATATGCCGTATACCGCACACACCTTGATCTGACTTCCGGTTTCTGTTGTTTCGCCTCGTCACAAAAAGTTTATCCGAGTGAAATGTATGTTGTATATCGCACACCTTCATCTGGCTGCCCGTTTCTATTGTTCTACCTCATCGCAAACAGTTCATTGAACTGAACCATATGCCCAGCATCGCACATGCAACTAAAATATGAACAGTGTTTGATGTATCTGCCATCGCAAACATTTTGCATCTTTTTTACGATCTTTTTACATCACTGTTTGCGATTAATGCATTGCACATAGTTTCGTCGAAGGGTCTCTAACTATAGTGTCGCGTTAGGAGTATCCTGCAGTAGTGAGTATGGCTTTTTGTTCATAACATCGAAACAACTATTGTTCTCTTATGAACAACCTCCTTGCAACTTCTATGCAATGGGCCAGAGTGTACAAAACTCTAAAATGAATTACAATAATAAATATAGAGGAAATTTACTGATGGAAAATACTGTAACTTTTACAAGGTTTCTATCAAATATTTTAACCTCATTATTTGTTGGTCATTAAGGCGGTTGGAGTTTATTGCAATGATTCGTAACAATATGTAATCGAGTCAATATCCTTGTGATCGAGTTTAAACACAATATAGAAAAATTAATGATAAAACATTTGATCATAATTCTCAAGAACTACACTTGACCAACTTTCTCTACATCTTATAACTTGTATGACATTCATACCTGAGCTGAACTTTCCAGTCTTCTTTTCTTACTTATAGTTTTACTTCAATATTTCTCCTACTCACAGAAGAAGTATCTAATTTTTAAGAGTGGCATGAGCCCCGAACTTCCCTAGGTGTGTAAGTCGCATCACATCCTTTGGATTTTCTCTCTCTTTAAGTTCTCACTATCAACACATGGCTGGTGTTCTTCTGGATCCTGTATATTTCAGTCTTAAACATAGTTGAACCTTTCACTGGAACTTGCAAACAAACACTTCTTTAGATATCACATATCTTTTAACCTTTGTTTGTTTCTAAAAACAATTTTTAGTTCCAAGAATATCACATAACTATCCCAAACATTTTGAAGTTCGGTTTCTTGGAAGCAAGCAGACTTTGATAAGATTCTAGCCTTTTGGATCGAAGGAAATAAGTCTCGTCATCCATAGCATCAGCAGGAGAGTATTGTAAGCATGAAATAGAAACAATCTTTCACGACACTCTAGAGGATGATCATCTTATTACATTTACCAAACATAAAGATTGAACCTGATAAAAACAACTAATCAATATCAACAACAAAGGTGGAAGCGTGAGCCATTATTCAGCAACTATAATGCAAACTACACATAGAAATTGTTCATAATTAATTTGCACTAGTGACTAAACTTAATTAATACATAATTGTGCTCCCACTCAAACTAATATCTATCATAATTGATGTTAAGTGATTCAAGATCCTAATCTCGTTCATAGCCATGGATGGTAGCATCACAACTAACGTGAATTTCAACTGGTAGGCAATCTTTTGCTGATCATATCTCCATATGACTCTTGTTCATCTTTTGACGCTTCGTGCTCTGAACTTGGAACTTTTCTGCCAGAACTTCAAGACAACCTAGTGTTCCTACCGTGAAGTCCTACCTTCGCCCGCCTTACACTTCACAATTCATTTGTACTCGTGGTAGCATATAGTACTCTGAAAAGCCACATGTTATAGGTAGTTGCTTCACTAGGAAGAGAACTTTTAGTCTTGATATTTTAGTGAGAGATCACTCTAATAATTGATTACTACACAATCAAAGGGTGCGAACAACAAAGGGATAAACATCTCAGGCAATTCATAATAGCATGATATGGTAGAGCCCTAGGCACCGAGAAGTCATCACGATCTTCTTGAATCTTTAGTTGAAACATTGCCATGGCAGTAGAAAAACCATTGCCGTGGCAACCATTTCAAAAAAGTTGCCGCTACTACTAGGGAAAACCCTAGTAGTAGCGCGGGTTTAATACCCACTAGTAGCGCGGGCAGCCGCACTACCAATAAGGCGCTACAGCTATTACTTAGCAGTAGCGCATGCGACAAGCGCTACTGCTAAGACACATAGCGGCAACGCTTGTTCTATCCCGCGCTGCTACTAATCTAGCTAGTTATAGCGTGTTTACTATCCATCGCTACTAGTACTCTTTTTTTCATTTTTAGTGTATTTATACGCCGTTATAAAAATTTTGGTACAATACCAATTATGAGGTTTATATCATTATGTCCATAACAGTGTGTCAAATGAAGATGGATTAGGTTCAAGTGGAGACAATATGTGGTGCATGTCAAAAGTATACTACTAATCCAAACTTGATCTAGTTTGGACTAGTAGTACTTTCGATGTGCACCACATGTTGCCTCCACTTGAATCTAATCCGCCAGCACAAGCTATTTAATCATCATCATAGTCATTACCACCAACAATATTTATTTAATCACCATAGTCATAGTGTAGCACATCATCATCTTCAAACTCATTCTAGCTAGCTAATCACCACCAACACTAGATGTGGTAGCTATCTAATCACCACCAACACTAGCTAATAATAATCATCATAGTCATTACCACCAACACTAGCTATTTAATCATCATAGTCATAGTGTAGCACACCATCATCTTCAAACTCATTTCTAGCTAGCTAATCACTCCTGCTGCTCTCTCTCAGGTAAAATAACATAAAACATGTGTAGCTCCCCTCCTTCATCAAGTTGGAGCATGAATATGAACCTGTCTCCTAATCGTGGGCTGTGCTTCTGATTGCTGCCCCCTAGTACTTCTCTGCGCTCCTCCATCACAAATTTGGTCCAGTCTTTTAGTATTAAGACTTCCTCGCTCTTAGAAATCATGAATGCACTAAAGTGCATTGTAGGATATCTTGGTCGTAAGCTAACAATACTCATGGTACCATTAGTCTCGATCCCATGAGGCACAACATTCATCGAGAGTCCCTGTTGAAGAACATCATATAGTAACATACTTAGCAATTAAGTTTAGCTTAAAACATAACGTATGCAAAAGATGCACTAAGGACAAATAGTAAAAATCTTACCATCTTTCCTAAATAGATGTGACCGTAGTTCATTACGAACACTATTGGTCGCACGTTTTCAGTACTAACATTTCTAAGTGCAGAAAGAAAATTTGTCTTGACAGTATCAAGATCCTCAAGCCATGAAACATAATGACTTAGCTCCTCGCATTTTAGTTCAGCCCCGGGACAGTAGTAGGTCCTGTCTACCAAGCGCTGGACATGTTTGCTTGAACCAAAATAAGCTGACAATAGAAATTAGTTGTCAACTGTTTTTGAATAAACAATATCAAAGACATAAATATGGTTGAGAAACTCACATAATGGTATAACTGGAGGCGTCTGCACATCGACCCAGATGTCGGTATTACCTTCAATATCATCTTCCAGACGAATATCAAAAGTCTTGCATAGTGCTCGCCAAGTTTTGCATCCAAAATAGGTGTAGTCATCTGCGTTGTATAATTTTGCATGGAAAATATAACCATGCTCGGTCTTCAACTAAACTTTCTTTACCTCCATAGTACGACTGAAACCTATCTTATCCAAGACAAAAACTCTTGCATGGCAGGGGATACGCTAGTAGAATAGTAAAAAAATTAAATTATAAGTTGAGGCAAATGAAGCAGATGTCATGCTTAATTACGAAAAATACTTGACGTTTTGACTTACTGTATCCACTTCGAAGTTCATGTCCAGCTTGATGCTGAAGCGCCTATCATCATCTAGGAAGATTCCATCGCACAGGCCGCGCTCGTCTTCGCAGTATTTGCAAATATCGAATTCCTTTTCATTGTCAGACATTTCCTATCTTCATAGTTGAAACATTAGTTGAAAATCGATCAAAGACAACTCTAGGATACTCAAAATATCTTATAGGACTCATATTGACATGAGCATTCAATAAGCAAAACCAAATCGTAAAATAAATAAGTATTCAAATTAGCATGCATTCGATAAGCAAAAGTAAATCATCTCATGCGTCCGTACATCGTCGAATATTATCACTAATACACCCCGAATAGTATCATACATATAACATCACTAATACAACTAAAACCCTTTGCTTGGTAGTTAATGGACATTAATATCATTCTTAGTGTGCTGATTATTGAATCATCACCCTAAGGTTAATTGTGCTACCTGGTCCTTATTTCCTGGTGCACTCTTCGATCAACGGGTTAGGATTTTGCCAAACCCTTGTTTTTTTGATCATATCGTCTTGCCTGAAAAGCAAGATTGTTCTCGAGCTTAGTAACATATCGGTGGTTCGTGATTTTCTGAAGATTGTTCCTTCTTAAGAGCAAGACTTATACAAGGACTTCAATATCCTCGATGACGGCTCCCCATCTGAACTCGGTAGTGTTTATTATAAGACTACCATGTGGTCATGCTTGTCTAGGACAGTGTGTTCACAGGTGTGTAGCAGAACCAGCTCATAATTTGGATCTTGCTATGTAATTCACTCCCCGAGAATCTCGCAATGTCATCTCGTCCATTTGTGTTGCAAACTTTCATTTTCTTTCTAGACTCGAGGAGTCTAGAATATCCTGACACCAACCAGATCTGAATCTCAGGCAGATGTGATGGTTGGGACGTTTTTCCAAGAGCTATAATATTGGTCTCTCTATAACCTGGTAAAGTGGATGTCGTGGCCAAAACACCCAGCCGGAAGACCTATTATTGTAGTATCTTGATTGAGTAAGTTGGCCACCTCCCCATAAGGATTACGTAGGATTTACTCCAGTAGTTATTCCTTATGGATTCCTGAGCTCCCGGAGTCTGACCTGCTACTTGATGTTCTAGATACCAAACCATTTCAATGAATGGGTTAGGCCAGCACATCAAGGAGAACATTAGAAGCGGAGCGCTAAATGTCTCTCGGTCGATCATCCAGATTTTGATCCCTTGGCCTCGCTAAGGTGAAATCTGAGGAAGTGTTATCTTTCTTTGCATATGCATCTTCCACCATTATTCATCATGGTAGAATGTTGTGTTGCCAGGATCCTTGACACGGATATTGGTAAAACCTTGATGAATATGGAAATGCTCAAGTTCTTGAGAGCACGCGCAAGCACTAGGATTTATCATCGGCATTAACTGGGATCCGTTCTCAGTTTCTTCAATTATGCCATAACCTTTCAAATAGTGGAAACTCTCTCTACTATTGGGTTTCTCCCCAGTTACTAGAATCATTCCCAGCATTTGCATTTTGTTCCCAGCTTGCACCGCCATTGTGTCATCCTACTACGGACTACCCTTCTCAGTAATTACTAATCAGGATCATTTTCAAAGTGGTCCTATCACGGGTCCCATCCATTTCTGATGATAAGCAAAAATCATCCATTGTGTTGTCTTCAACAAGGTAGTCCACATCATCCATCCTAGTCTGAGTATGCCACTCCTTCGAACACTTCCAGACGATCGATTGAGAATTGCCTTAGGCTGGTATAGAGAGTTTCAATGATCTATGGATCAAAAGTAATTCTTTTTGCCACTTAAGGGAATAGTTCTTCGAGTCACCTTCCCCGAGGTGCCCCGTTTTAGAATCATGGCAATTTCCCTCATTACTTTGAAACCCTCGTCAAATTGTTTCTTCTGTCACTCCTGATGCAAGTTTTGCCTCTCAGCTCCAGAGATGTTTCTATGTCTCATCCCGTGAGTTGATCTTGTGATCATCAAGATGATCCTAAGTTGCTCAAACCTCAAGAAGATCGATTCTTCTAAAATCCTCCCTTTCTCCTCGTTGTCATGTTGGATGTAGTTTTCAAAGCAAGACGTCGAGATCAAGGTGATGCAATGAATCCACATCCGCAAGAAAGACATCTGGATCATGAAGATTGTATTAGCTTGTGTCCCTTTGTCTTCTTACCTCACGACTTGAATCTCGGGACGAGATTCTTGTTTAGTAGGGGCGAGTTGTCACATCCCTAGCTTCTGGTGCTGCCTAGTGTTCGCATCCTGCCTGCATCATGTTTAACTTTCATGGAAATTTGAAATGGGGATGTTGAAACCCTAGCACCACTTGAATCAAACTAGGTTCAACTAAAATTTGCATTCAATAAAACCAAAAATGATCCTTACTGATATTTGGTATTTTTGGCAAGGGCTTTGTTCCAAACCAAAAATAATGAACATTTTTAAGGATTTATTTGGGCATTGAATTTAAATCAATATTGTATTTGGATTTGGGTTTATATTCTTAATATATGGAATATAATGTTAGATAAATCTGAAATAATTTATGTGCCACTGGATAATCCCATTGTGCAATATAAAAATATTCAGAGGAATGTTGTCACTGTTTTCAATTGTTTGGAGTTCAAAACAGTGGCAAAATTGTCACATCCCTAGCTTCTGGTAATGCTCTAGGCTAGCTTCATGTGTGCAACATGTTTAAATTGTATGAAATTTGAAATGGGGATGATCAAGCCCTAGCACCAAAGCATTGCAAATAGGTTCAACTTCAAAATATTTTCAAAGAACCCAAATTGGTTTGCAAAAATGTTCATGATCACTGGAAAAGGGTGAAAACCATATCCAGAGATGATGGATATTTTTCCAAGACATTTTTGGATTTTTTGAATAAACCATATTGTATTTGACTTTGGGCATTTGAATACTATAAATAATTTAAATGTTCAAATAAATGTTGGAAATTGTTAAGGGTCACTAAAATAATTCAGAAAGCACCCATAATTATTTCCAGGATTTTATAAAATGATTTGATATTTTAAATCAAATCCAAAAACAAATTGCAGAAATAGAAAAGAGAAACAGAACAGAAATAAAAGAGAGAAGGACTTACCTGTGAAGCCCACCTGGTGGCCCAACAGGACCGGCCCAGCGCGGCCCAGCCCGCCACCGCTACTCCCCCCCTGTCGTCTTCCTCTTGCCAGTGGGAGCAGCTGCGTGCTCGCACGCGCGCGGCCGAGGAGGCCACCTCCTCCCTGCCTGGCTGCCTCCTCCTTCCCTGGTCCCTCCCGCGACGCCACGCAGCCCCGACCCCCCTCTCACTTCTCCCTCGCTCTCTGGACCTCCCTCCCCCTCGCTCCTCTGTTTCCCCTCCCGCGACCGAACGGAGCCGCCGCCACCGACGAGAGACACCGTGGCTACCGGCCACCCCACGGCTCACCGACGCCCCAGGAAGCTCCGCCGGTCCTCCCTCTACCTCCTCAACGAGCCACGAGGCCCCGGACGTGCCACAACACCGCCCTCGATGCCTTCTTCAACCTCGGGACCGCCGGCCATCTTCGTCAAATTCGCCGGCTCCGGACCGTCCCCGACCTCGCCGAGCGTCCCCTCGTCATCGCCGTGAGTCACTGACCCTCTCCCCTAACTCAGCATGCTCCCCTCCGTGCCGTAGCGCCGTTCCCCACGAGCACCGAAGCCACCGTCCGCCATTGCTGCTGCACGCATAGCCTCCGTGCTCCCCTGGCCTCACTGAGCTGCTCTTAGTGCTCCCCATGTCTAGCAGGTGCTGCCCAGCCTCTCCATTTGCTCACTGATGCACCGTAGCGACGCGCCCGAGCACCACCGAACACCATTGCCGCCAAAGCTCGTCGCCGGCATGAGTTCCGGCGACCCCACGACCTCCCACTCGGTCCTCTGGATGCGCGGGAGCAAGGGCCATCCCCTGGTGCCCTCAGCGCGCCAAACTGACGCCTCTAGCGCAAGTCCGGCGTGCCCCGCCGTGTTCTGTGGTCGCCGTCGGCTGGTCTCCGGCGTGCTGACGTGGCGTCGTCGTTAGGGGCTAATGACCCTGTTAACTAACCCTGTGACACTGACAGTGGGCCCCGTAGCGGGTCAAAGCCCGGGTCAACGCGGGATTAGCCCCTGTGTCACTGACGTGTGGACCCCACACGTCAGGTTTGACCCGAGCCGGCCCCTGTTGACTTGCTGACGTCATGCCAACGTCATGCTGACGCAGTAATGTTTTCTGGATTTTATTTAATTCTGAAATTCCAGAAAATGCCTAAAACTTCTAAAATTCATAGAAAATTAACCGTAACTCCAAATGAAATAAATTATATATGAAAAATTATCAGAAAAATTCAAGGAATCCATCTGTACCATTTTCATGCATGTTAGAACAACTTATAGCTGCTGTTTAGCACAAATCAATTAAATGGCATTTGAATAATCACATATGGAGTTTGAATTTGAATCTTGTATTCAAACCAACTTCATTTAATCTGTTGCTAGTTGCATTAGCCCAAAACACATTCATTTTGCCATGTCATGATCATGCATCATATTGTGCATTGCATTGATTGTGTTCCCTTCTGTGTTGCCGGTATTTGTCCCCTCTCGATAGACGTGATACCGATGATGTGATCGTTGACACTAATGAAGACTCAATGTTATCTTCAGAAGTGCCAGGCAAGCAAAACCCCCTTGTTCATTCCGATACAATCCCACTCTCTCGCTCCTGCTCTCTTTTACTGCATTAGGACAACATCGATTCATCTGTTACTTGCTGCGGTAGCTGAACCCCTTTATCCTCTGCATGACCTGTCATTCCACAGTAATTAGATGAAACCCACTAGCATGAGTAGGAGTTGTTTGAGCCCTGATGTGCCTACTCATTCATGCTTGTTTGTCATGCCTGCTACTGCTTAGAGTTGAGTCAGGTCTGATTCATCCGGGATGAATCAGAGGTGTGTGAACATGTCCTACGGTGTGCGAGCTAAGCGTGTGAACACGATTTGGTAAAGGTAGCGGTGAGAGGCCATGTAGGAGTACATGGTGGGTTGTCTCATTGCAGCCGTCCTCAGGAACTGAGTTCTGTGTTTGTGATCCATGATTCAGCTACTACCACGCATTGGGCCCGAAACCAATGGACCCTCTCGGCTTCTTGATCACCCTTGTCCTCTGTCCAGGAGTTGCAAGTAGTTTCTGGTGTTTGTAGTATGCTGGAGGCCGTGCGCAGCGCTGACCGTAGGGGTGGGCTGTGATGCGGTAGGCACGTGGCCGGGTAAACCGGGCGCCCGTTTGGTGTCACGGAACCCTGTTCACATCGTTTGGGGCTATGAGCGAAACTCCGGCCGGATCTCCTCATGGATGGAACCCGAATAGGCGATAAACCTGGACTAGAGACTTGAGTGTTTAGGCAGGCCGTGGCCGACACCCAGATTGGGCTTCCGCTTGAAGGTTGCCGAGTACATGTCGTGTAAACGGCGGTAAGTGGTGAGAGCGTGTGTGAAGAAGTACACCCCTGCAGGGTTAATTTCATCTATTCGAATAGCCGTGTCCGCGGTAAAGGACTTCTGGGTTGCTTATATCAGTTCATAGACAAGTGAAAGTGGATACTCTAAAATACGCAAGATAAGCGTGAGTGCTATGGATGGCGTTCTCGTAGGGAGACGGGAGCGGATCCATAGTGGTGTATTGATATGGTGAATATGTGGACTCGTGTGCGCCACCTCAAAAGAGTCGCTTGCAGTCGCAGTTTAGGATAGCCACCTAGTCAAAGCTGGCTTGCTGCAGTTAAACCCCACCATCCCCTTGTTGAAAATGATGCATATGTAGTTAGTTCTGATGTAAGTCTTGCTGGGTACATTTGTACTCACGTTTGCCTATTTTATGTTTTTGCAGAGAGACTTCAGTCTCACTAGTAGTTTCGCGTGGACTTCGACGTTTAGCTTGTTACCTCAGCTACGATCTTGTGCCTCGGCAGGATTGGTAGATAGTCAGGCTTCTCAGCCTTTTTCATTTATAGATGTCTGTACTCAGACATGTTAAGCTTCCGCTTGTGCTTTGACTTGTATGCTTTGAGTGTTGGGTCATGAGACCCATGTTTGTAATATCTCGCTCCTCGGAGCCTATTGATTAAATACTTGAGTCGTAGAGTCATGTTGTGATGCCATGTTGTATTTGCACATATCGAGCATATTGTGTGTATGTTATTGAAATGCTTGGTATGTGTGGGATCTGACCATCTAGTTGTTTATCTTTAGTAGCCTCTCTTACCGGGAAATGTCTCCTAGTGTTTCCATTGAGCCTTGGTAGCTTGCTACTGCTCCGGAACACTTAGGCTGGCCGGCATGTGTCCTTCTTCGTTTCTGTGTCTGTCCCTTCGGGGAAATGTCACGCGATGAATACCGGAGTCCTGTTAGCCCGCTACAGCCCGGTTCACCGGAGTCCTGCTAGCCCAGTGCTACAGCCTGGATTCACTCGCTGATGACCGACACGTTCGATGCTGGGTCATGGATGCCTGTCCCTGTAAGTCTGTGCCACTTTGGGTTTACGACTAGTCATGTCAGCCCGGACTCTTTATCATATGGATGCTAGCGACATCATCATATACGTGAGCCAAAAGGCGCAAACGGTCCCGGGCAAAGGTAAGGCGACACCCGTGGGAATACCGTGCGTGAGGCCGCAAAGTGATATGAGGTGTTACATGCTAGATCGATGTGGCATTGAGTCGGGGTCCTGACAGCGTTGGTATCAGAGCTTGACTGCCTGTAGGATTACCAAGCCAAACTGGTCGAAGTTGAGTCTAGAAATTCTTAGTTATATAAGGGAATTGATTGTGGGATGGAACGTAAGGCTCTTTTTACTCCTTATACCTCATGGCCTTTTGATCTGAGTCATCATCTTCTCTTCTACGGGGATTAAGAACTAGGCTATCCCTTCTTTCTATTAGGATCACGTGTTACTAATCAGTGGACTTATAAGATTGTTGGATTTAAGCTTGAGTTCAGTTTCTACTACTTCCGTATGTTAATTGTTGATCTCGAAACCTTGATATTGTGCTTCTGAGTGGTTATGCCACCATTTTTGTGAATGTCTCAAATCTTTTCTGAGCATTTACAGCCGTTATGCTGTCCGAGTCATCCCAGGTTTCTAAATAGTTTGAAGCAATTTGCAAATTCCTTCCTCCCATTTCGATGTTCCTTTGGGCCAGATTAACCACACTAATCGGTGAGTTGAGGTACTTTATTGCCTTGACATATATGTTGGAGCTGGTATTATGACCCTAGGTGTCTTAGGGGATCATCTAGTAATTTAGCCATGATTTGTGTCCTAGTGTGATGATTCTGGCCTTTATCCTCGAAAGCATCCCGTGATGCCACTTAGTAGCAGGTATTCTGTTCCTGGGTTCTTGAACCGAGATTCACTCTACTTACTTCATGTTGATAGTGTTGCTAGTTCCTTTAGGATATTAGTAACTTTGCGATAGTCCTCGATGTTCGTGGTATTCCTTTCTTCCAAATACTATGAACCGCTTATGGCAGATGTTCCTCGCTGATCGAAAGATCACAATCAGAGTGCTCTCGATGGGTTCTCGATTCTACATTGTGACTCTGCCAGTTCTACCTTTCTGCAGGGGTTATCCGGAAGAAGTATGTGGACTTCGTTCGACATGCTAAACCATGCATCCACAACTCAAAAAATCGTATGTTCCTTTGAGTTGTCCCTCTTTAGTTGTCTTCTGACCCTCGTCTATCAATTGATAGTCAAGAGTATGCGTGCATTCGTTCGTCGATGCCTATTACCCTTGTGGTCCGCCAAGCCATTCTATTTCAGAATGAATAGGAGAAACAAACTCCAGTACCTCATCCATATTTAGGATTGACTCAAAGTAGTTGTGTTCCGCAGATCAAGTTACAATCCAGCTTCTGGTCTGCTCTACCCTGAAGTATTACCTTCTTTATGACAGGAATTTCATGAGAAGTGCACCACCTTTTGTGAATTCTTGACATAGTGATACTTCTCGCCATCCTTTTTCATTCCTCGGTTCCGTGTTGTTGCAGCCGGAGTGCCGACAAGTGAATCATGATGTGTGAACTCAATACTCCTAGCAACCCCATTGCTTGGTAGTTAATGGACAATAATCTTATTCTTAGTATGTTGGTTATTGAATCACCATTCTAAGATTGATCGTGCTACCTAGTCCTTATTTCCTGGTGCACTCTTTGATTGATGAGTTAGGATTCTGTCAAGTCCTCGCTCATTTGATCATATCATCTTACCCTGAAAAGCAAGATTGTTCTCGAGCTTAGTAACATATCGGTGGTTCGTGATTTCCGAAGATCTTCTCGGAAGTATTACCAGGTTGTCACCTGACCGCTATGTTGAGCTCGTGATCAAGTTGGTTTCTTGTGAACCACCTTCTCTCCAAGAATCGATGTTAGATATCCCTGAGCTAGTTGGTTAAGCTAAACGACAACTTGGAGGGTTGGAAGATAAAAGCTTGCCTGACTTAGTTCGTTCCAAAGGGATATTCTTGTGTAGTGTGTGTTGAAGAAAGATGATATCTTCATCGATTGGTCCCTGTGATCAGTTGCTGGACATATCATCTTATCAATCCTTTGATTTGAGTGTGGGCTATCGTCAAATCAAGTCAGAACCAACGATGCTCGTAATGTTGTCTTATTCGTGGTTGATCCCTCGAGCATACACCATTACATCTTTGGTCTGACCAATGCTATCACCGTGTTCACTTAACTATGGAATTCCTTTTAAAAGGAAACCCGGATGAATTGTTGTTGAGCCCATTGACAACATCCTTATCTCCTCCATGATTTTGTTGAACATTAAGCTAGTGTTGGAAACTTTTGAAAGCATTTTCTTCATGCTAGCTCATGAAGTATTTGTTGATGAAAGGAGTGACTTCCTTTTATACACGTGCATTTGGTGAAAGTTGCCGCCGTGAATTTGAGAAAGTTAGTTTTGCTTCCTCTGGAATCATCCCAAATCAGTCATGCACACGTGCGAAAGTATTATGTGGTTCGGAGACTTGCAACCTCCATTCTATATGTGTTCCGTAGCACCCCAAGCCACTGACTGATTTGTTCGAGAAAAGGAGTTAAGTGTTAATCCATGGTAATGCACAAGACTTCGATACCCTCGTTGATGGTTCCCCCTCCTGAACTCGGTAGTGTTTTATTGTAAGACTACCATGAGGGCATGCTTGTCTGGGACAACATGTTCACATGTTTGTAGCAGAACCAGCTCATGTTTTGGAGCTTGCTATCGTAGTTCATTCCCCGAGAATCTCGCAACGTCATCTCGTCGAATTGTGTTGCAAACTTCCGTTTTTCTTCCTAGACTCGATGAGTCTGGAATATCCTGACACCAACCAGATCTGAATCTCAGGCAGATATGATGGTTGGAATATTTCCCAAGAATTATAATATTGGTCGCGCGATAACCGGTAAAGTGGATGTCGTGGCCAACACACCCAGCCGGAAAACCTGTTATTATAATATCTTGATTGATGAAGTTGGCCACCTCCCCATAGGGATTTCGTAGGGTTTACTCCCTAGTTGCCCCTATGGATTTTTGTATTCCCGAAGTCCGACCTTTTACTTGATGTTCTAGATATCAAACCATATCTATGAATGGGTTACACTAGCACATCAAGGAGAACATTAGAAGCGGAGTGCTAAATGTCTCTCGGTCGATCATCCAGATTTTATTTCCTTGGCCTCGCTAAGATGAAATCTGAGAAGTGTTATCTTCCTTTGCATCTGCATCATCCATCATCATTCATCGTGGTAGCAAGTTGTGTTGCCAGGATCCTTGACACGGATATTGGTAAAACCCTGATGAATATGGAAATGCTCAAGTTCTTGAGAGCACGCACAAGCGCTACGTGTTATCATCGGCACTAACTGGGTTTGCTCTCAGTTTCCTCGGCAATGCTATGACCTATTCAAACAGTGAATTCACTCTCTATTGTTGGGTTCTTCCCCAGTTACCAGAATCATTCCCAGCATTTGCATTTTGTTCCTAGCTTGCACCGCCAATGTGTCATTCTACCATGGGTCTCTTCCATTTCCGGTGATAAGCAAATTCATCCATTACGTTGTCTTCAACAAGGTAATCCACATCATCCAAGTTTGAGTATGCCATTCTACCGACCCCCTCCAAATGATCGCTCGAGAATTGTCTTAGGCTGGTTTAAAGAGTTTCAATGATCTCTGAATCAAAAGTAATTCTTTTTGCCACTTAAGGTAATAATCTACGAATCACCCTCCTCCAGGATGTTTCGTCGTGGTATCATGGCAACTCAACTCCTCGCTACGTTGACAATCGTTTACCACCTTCTTAGGTGTGGAATTGTTGTCTACCTAGTGAACCTTCGTCATCCGTTTCTTTCCACCCCTCTTGATGTGTATCTCGTGTCTCAACCCGAGAGATGGTCCTATGTCTCATTCCGTGAGTTGTTCGATCTTCGAGAAGATCGACCCTTCTAGAGTCTTCTTCTTCCCTCCATGTCATGTTGACAGGGTTTTTCAAGGCAAGACTTCAAGGCAATGATGGTGAATGAATCAACGTTCAACTGAAGTGCACCCTGGATCGTGAAGATTATACTAGTTTGCGTTTCCCCTTCACCTTACCCTACGCTTGAATCTCGAGACGAGATTCTTGTTTAGTGGGGGTGAGTTATCACATCCCTAGCTTCTGGTAATGCTCTAGGCTAGCTTCATGTGTGCAACATGTTTAAATTGTATGAAATTTGAAATGGGGATGATCAAGCCCTAGCACCAAAGCATTGCAAATAGGTTCAACTTCAAAATATTTTCAAAGAACCCAAATTGGTTTGCAAAAATGTTCATGATCACTGGAAAAGGGTGAAAACCATATCCAGAGATGATGGATATTTTTCCAAGACATTTTTGGATTTTTTGAATAAACCATATTGTATTTGACTTTGGGCATTTGAATACTATAAATAATTTAAATGTTCAAATAAATGTTGGAAATTGTTAAGGGTCACTGAAATAATTCAGAAAGCACCCATAATTATTTCCAGGATTTTATAAAATGATTTGATATTTTAAATCAAATCCAAAAACAAATTGCAGAAATAGAAAAGAGAAACAGAACAGAAATAAAAGAGAGAAGGACTTACCTGTGAAGCCCACCTGGTGGCCCAACAGGACCGGCCCAGCGCGGCCCAGCCCGCCACCGCTACTCCCCCCCTGTCGTCTTCCTCTTGCCAGTGGGAGCAGCTGCGTGCTCGCACGCGCGCGGCCGAGGAGGCCACCTCCTCCCTGCCTAGCTGCCTCCTCCTTCCTTGGTCCCTCCCGCGACGCCACGCAGCCCCGACCCCCCCTCTCACTTCTCCCTCGCTCTCTGGACCTCCCTCCCCCTCGCTCCTCTGTTTCCCCTCCCGCGACCGAACGGAGCCGCCACCACCGACGAGAGACACCGTGGCTACCGGCCACCCCACGGCTCACCGACGCCCCAGGAAGCTCCGCCGGTCCTCCCTCTACCTCCTCAACGAGCCACGAGGCCCCGGACGTGCCACAACACCGCCCTCGATGCCTTCTTCAACCTCGGGACCGCCGGCCATCTTCGTCAAATTCGCCGGCTCCGGACCGTCCCCGACCTCGCCGAGCGTCCCCTCGTCATCGCCGTGAGTCACTGACCCTCTCCCCTAACTCAGCATGCTCCCCTCCGTGCCGTAGCGCCATTCCCCACGAGCACCGAAGCCACCGTCCGCCATTGCTGCTGCACGCATAGCCTCCGTGCTCCCCTGGCCTCACTGAGCTGCTCTTAGTGCTCCCCATGTCTAGCAGGTGCTGCCCAGCCTCTCCATTTGCTCACTGATGCACCGTAGCGACGCGCCCGAGCACCACCGAACACCATCGCCGCCAAAGCTCGTCGCCGGCATGAGTTCCGGCGACCCCACGACCTCCCACTCGGTCCTCTGGATGCGCGGGAGCAAGGGCCATCCCCTGGTGCCCTCAGCGCGCCAAACTGACGCCTCTAGCGCAAGTCCGGCGTGCCCCGCCGTGTTCTGTGGTCGCCGTCGGCTGGTCTCCGGCGTGCTGACGTGGCGTCGTTGTTAGGGGCTAATGACCCTGCTAACTAACCCTGTGACACGGACAGCGGGCCCCGTAGCGGGTCAAAGCCCGAGTCAACGCGGGATTAGCCCCTGTGTCACTGACGTGTGGACCCCACACGTCAGGTTTGACCCGAGCCGGCCCCTGTTGACTTGCTGACGTCATGCCAACGTCATGCTGACGCAGTAATGTTTTCTAGATTTAATTTAATTCTGAAATTCCAGAAAATGCCTAAAACTTCTAAAATTCATAGAAATTCAACCGTAACTCCAAATGAAATAAATTATATATGAAAAATTATCAGAAAAATTCAAGGAATCCATCTGTACCATTTTCATGCATGTTAGAACAACTTATAGCTGCTGTTTAGCACAAATCAATTAAATGGCATTTGAATAATCACATATGGAGTTTGAATTTGAATCTTGTATTCAAACCAACCTCATTTAATCTGGTTTTAGATGCATTAGCCCAAAACACATTCATTTTGCCATGTCATGATCATGCATCATATTGTGCATTGCATTGATTGAGTTCCCTTCTATGTTGCCGGTAATTGTCCCCTCTCGATAGACGTGATACCGATGATGTGATCGTTGACACTGATGAAGACTCAATGTTATCTTCAGAAGTGCCAGGCAAGCAAAACCCCCTTGTTCATTCCGATACAATCCTACTCTCTCGCTCCTGCTCTCTTTTACTGCATTAGGACAACATCGATTCATCTGTTACTTGCTGCGGTAGCTGAACCCCTTTATCCTTGCATGACCTGTCATTGCCACAGTAAATAGATGAAACCCACTAGCATGAGTAGGAGTTGTTTGAGCCCTGTTGTGCCTACTCATTCATGTTTGTTTGTCATGCCTGCTACTGCTTAGAGTTGAGTCAGGTCTGATTCATCGGGGATGAATCAGAGGCGTGTGAACATGTCCTACTGTGTGTGAGCTAAGTGTGTGAACACGATTTGGTAAAGGTAGCGGTGAGAGGCCATGTAGGAGTACATGGTGGGTTGTCTCATTGCAGCCGTCCTCAGGAACTGAGTTCTGTGTTTGTGATCCATGATTCAGCTACTACCACGCATTGGGACCGAAACCAATGGACCCTCTCGGCTTCTTGATCACCCTTGTCCTCTGTCTAGGAGTTGCAAGTAGTTTCTGGTGTTTGTAGTATGCTGGAGGCCATGCGCAGCGCTGACCGTAGGGGTGGGCTGTGATGCGGTAGGCACGTGGCCGGGTAAACCGGGCGCCCGTTTGGTGTCACGGAACCCTGTTCACATCGTTTGGGGCTGTGAGCGAAACTCTGGCCGGATCTCCTCATGGATGGAACCCGAATAGGCGATAAACCTGGACTAGAGACTTGCGTGTTTAGGCAGGCCGTGGCCGACACCCACGTTGGGCTTCCGCTTGAAGGTTGCCGAGTACATGTCGTGTAAACGGCGGTAAGTGGTGAGAGCGTGTGTGAAGAAGTACACCCCTACAGGGTTAATTTCATCTATTCGAATAGCCGTGTCCGCGGTAAAGGACTTCTGGGTTGCTTATATCAGTTCATAGACAAGTGAAAGTGGATACTCTAAAATACGCAAGATAAGCGTGAGTGCTATGGATGGCGTTCTCGTAGGGAGACGGGAGCGGATCCATAGTGGTGTATTGATATGGTGAATATGTGGACTCGTGTGCGCCACCTCAAAAGAGTCGCTTGCAGTCGCAGTTTAGGATAGCCACCTAGTCAAAGCTGGCTTGCTGCAGTTAAACCCCACCATCCCCTTGTTGAAAATGATGCATATGAAGTTAGTTCTGATGTAAGTCTTGCTGGGTACATTTGTACTCACGTTTGCCTATTTTATGTTTTTGCAGAGAGACTTCAGTCTCACTAGTAGTTTCGCGTGGACTTCGACGTTTAGCTTGTTACCTCAGCTACGATCTTGTGCCTCGGCAGGATTGGTAGATAGTCAGGCTTCTCAGCCTTTTTCATTTATAGATGTCTGTACTCAGACATGTTAAGCTTCCGCTTGTGCTTTGACTTGTATGCTCTGAGTGTTGGGTCATGAGACCCATGTTTGTAATATCTCGCTCCTCGGAGCCTATTGATTAAATACTTGAGTCGTAGAGTCATGTTGTGATGCCATGTTGTATTTGCACATATCGAGCATATTGTGTGTATGTTATTGAAATGCTTGGTATGTGTGGGATCTGACCATCTAGTTGTTTATCTTTAGTAGCCTCTCTTACCGGGAAATGTCTCCTAGTGTTTCCATTGAGCCTTGGTAGCTTGCTACTGCTCCGGAACACTTAGGCTGGCCGGCATGTGTCCTTCTTCGTTTCTGTGTCTGTCCCTTCGGGGAAATGTCACGCGATGAATACCGGAGTCCTGTTAGCCCGCTACAGCCCGGTTCACCGGAGTCCTGCTAGCCCAGTGCTACAGCCTGGATTCACTCGCTGATGACCGACACGTTCGATGCTGGGTCATGGATGCCTGTCCCTGTAAGTCTGTGCCACTTTGGGTTTACGACTAGTCATGTCAGCCCGGACTCTTTATCATATGGATGCTAGCGACATCATCATATACGTGAGCCAAAAGGCGCAAACGGTCCCGGGCAAAGGTAAGGCGACACCCGTGGGAATACCGTGCGTGAGGCCGCAAAGTGATATGAGGTGTTACATGCTAGATCGATGTGGCATTGAGTCGGGGTCCTGACAAAAATGAATTAATAAAAGGAAACAGAACAGAAATAAAACAGAGCAGAGATTTTTACCTGGCGCCCACCAACCGGCCCAGCGCTGTAGCTGGCCGGCTCAGCCCACCAGGGGCTCCTCCCTGTCGTCTTCCCCTTGCCAGGAGGACGAGCGTGTGGCCGGCATGTGCGAGCACGCGTCCGGCCACCTCCTACGTGCTTGCCGCCGCTGGAGTCTACCCCGAGCGCCACGTGCATCGCCCCGCCCTTCTCCTGGACCTCTCACTCTCCCACGGCTCCCTCCCCCTTCTCAGCTCTCTCCCCGAACACGCCCGTCGCCGCCGACGTGCACCATCGTGGCCACCGCCTCCCCCTCGCCTCTCCGACATGCCAAGAGGCTCCGCCTCGACCCCCTCTATCTTCCACCCCGAGCCACGCCACTGCAGGAGCCCCACATCGCCGCCACGAGTTGTCTTCCCCGAGCACGGCCGCTGGACTCCATCGACAGATTCATCACCTTCCGGTCGTCCCCGAGCCAGCTGAGCCTGTCGTCAGCCTCACCGTGAGCTCCCGGTCCTTTCCCCTCTCTCCCCGTGCTCGTCCGCGCCTTCTAACCACCGTAGCCATCGGAGCCGATAGCTCCTCACCGCCGGCCATGTCGCCACCTCGACCACGGCCGTGCAAGAATGCGTCCGAGCCCACCGCTGCACTCACTGCACCTCCACGGGTCGATCACGACTATCCATGGCTCCGGACATGCCCCGCAACGTGCAAACCGCCGTTGGCCGAACTCCGGCCGCCGCCGCGAGCTCCCTTCCGACGAGCTCAGTCCACCCCAGCTGCTCCCGCTTGCCCCGTTAGATGCGCGCGATCGCCAGCTCCCCGTAGAGCCCCTCCGCCGCTCTTTTGGTCGCCTAAGTTGCGATTCCGAGCGCCTCCACCGTCACTGGCATCGCCGTCGAAGAGCCATGGACCAAGTCCGGCGAAGTTGACTCATTTGACCTGGGGTTTGACCCCCCCAGGGTCACTGACGTGCGGGCCCGTCTCTATTAATCTTTAGCTAGATTAGATTAGTGCTAATTAACCCTGATAGTTAGGTTAGCCGCTGACATGTGGGCCCTGGCCCCACTGACATTTTAGTTAGGCTTAATTTAAGGTTAATTAACTATATTTTTAGCTGAGTCAATGACATATGGGTCCCACTGTCAGGTTTGACTCTGGTTAGGCGCTGTTGACCAGCTAACATCACAATGATGCAGTGCTGACACAATAACTCATTTTCTGGATTTTTCTTTTTCAGGAAATTCCAGAAAATGCCCAAAAACTTCTAAAAATCATAGAAATTAAACCGTAACTCCAAATGAAATAATTTATAAATGAAAAATTATCAGAAAAATTCAAGGAATCTTTTTATGGCATTTTTATGCATGTTATAACAACTTATGGCTGCTGTTTAGGCCAATTCATATAAATGGAATTTAAACTCTCACATATGGAGTTTGAATTCTAACCTAGGGTTCAAACCAACTCCATTTAACATGTTGCTAGTTGCATTAGCTCAAACCATAGCATATTGACATGTCATGATCATGCATCATATTGCGCATTGCATTGATTGTGTTTCTTTCTCTGTTGTCGGTATTTGTCCCATCTCGATAGACGTGGTTTCGACCATGAGATCGATGACACCGATGAAGAACTATATTATCTTCAGGAGTGCCAGGCAAGCAAAACCCCCTTATTCATTCTGATACAATCCCACTCTCTCGCTCCTGCTCTCTTTTACTGCATTAGGACAACAATGATTCAACTGTTACTTGATGCGGTAGTTGAACCCCTTTCCTCTGCATGACCTGTCATTGCCACAGTAAATAGATGAAACCCACTAGCATGAGTAGGAGTTGTTTGAGCCGTGATGTGCCTACTCATTCATGCTTGTTGTCATGCCTACTACTGCTTAGAGTTGAGTCAGGTCTGATTCATCGGGAATGAACTGGAACGTGGTGAACATGTCCTACCGTTCAGAGCTAAGTGTGTGAACACAATTTGGTAAAGGTAGCGGTGAGAGGCCATGTAGGAGTACATGGTGGGTTGTCTCATTGCAGCCGTCCTTAAGAACTGAGTTCTGTGTTTGTGATCCATGAACAGCTACTACCACGCATTGGAATGCTTAAGTGCCCCTCTCGACTTATTAATCAACCTGATCTCTGTCCAGGAGTTGCAACTAGTTTCTGGTGTTTGTAGGTAGTGTTAGTAGTCTACCAAGTGGCACCCGGTACAGGTGGGCTTGGGACAGACTAGGCATAGTGGCCTGGTGTACCAAGTGGCACCCGGATGGTGGGCTTGGGAACCCTGTACACATCGTTTGGGGCCGTGAGCGACACCCCGGCCGGATCTCCCGAATAGGCGATAAACCCGGACTAGAGACTTGTTGGTTAGTCAGGTCGTGGCCGACTCCCTCGCCAGGCTTCCGCTTGAAGGTTGCCGAGATACACAACGTGTACATGGTGGTAAGTGGCGAGAGAGTGTGTGAAGAAGTACACCCCTACAGGGTTATCATTATCTATTCGAATAGCCGGATTCCTCGGATATGGAAACTTGGACCCCTTGCATAGTTCGTAGACAAGTGAAAGTGGATACTCTAAAAACTCGCAAGATAAGCGTGAGTGCTATGGATGGCGTTCTCACAGGGAGACGGGAGCGCATCCATAGTAGTGTATTGGTATGGTGAATTTGTGGACTCTTGTGCGCCACCTCAAAAGAATTACTTGCAGTCGTAGTTCAGGTTAGCCACTGAGTCAAAGCTGGCTTGCTGCACTTAAACTCCACCACCCTCTTTGTTGATACCGATGCATATGTAGTTAGTTCTGATGTAAGTCTTGCTGGGTACATTTGTACTCATGTTTGCTTATTTTTTATGTTTTTCAGAGAGACTTCAGTCTCGCTAGTAGTTCCACGTGGACTTCGATGTTTAGCTTGTTACCTCAGCTATGATCTTGTACCCTTGGGAGGGTCTTGTAGATAGTCAGGCTCCTCAGCCTTCTTCATTTTTAGTTGTCTGTACTCAGACAAGTTAAGCTTCCGTATGTGCTTGTTGCTTGTATGCTCTGTATGTTGGGTCATGAGACCCATGTTTGTAATATCTCGCTCTTCGGAGCCTAATGTATAATACTCTGAGTCGTAGAGTCTTGTTGTGATGTCATGTTGTATTGCACATATTGAGCATATTGTGTGTATGATTGAAATGCTTGGTATGTGTGGGATCCGACAACCTAGTTGTTTATCCTTGGTAGCCTCTCTTATGGGGAAATGTAGTCTAGTGCTTCCATGAGCCATAGTTGTCCGCTACAGCCCGGTTCACCAGAGTCCTGCTAGCCCAGCACTACTGCTCAGGACACTTGACTGGCCGGCATGTGATTCACTTCGTTCCTGTGTCTGTCCCTTCGGGGAAATGTCACGCGGTGACATTCAGAGTCCTTCCTAGCATGCTACAGCCCGGGTTCCCAGAGTCCTGTTAGCCCAGTGCTACAGCCCGGATTCACACGCTGATGACCGACATGCTTGATGTTGATTCATGTATGCATGTCCCCGTAAGTTAGTGCCACTTTGGGTTCACGACTAGTCATGTCGGCCCGGGTTCTCTGTCATATGGATGCTAGTGACACTATCATATACGTGAGCCAAAAGGTGCAAACGGTCCCGGGCCATGGTAAGGCGACACCCGTGGGAATACCGTGCGTGAGGACGCAAAGTGATATGAGGTGTTACAGGCTAGATCGGTGTGACTTAGAATCGGGGTCTTGACATAATTTAACTCATGAGGTCGAAGTTGTCGTGAAGCATATGAAACAACTCTTCCATCTTGCATGAGTGCACCTCCAAGTCCTAAGCGAGAAGCGTCGCATTAAACTTGGAAATTCTTACGTATATCCGGAAGAATCAGTATTGGGGTTGTAACCAAATGTTTCTTCAACTCCTGGAAACTGGCCTCACAATCTTCGGTCCATTTGAACTTGGTTTTCTTCTTCACAACTCTGTCATGGGTTTTGCAATCTTGGAGAAATTCTCAATGAACCTCCGATAATATCCCGCGAGTCCATGAAAACTGCGGATCTCTCCAACTGAGGTGGGTGCCAACCACTCAGTGACTGACTGAACCTTGGTAGGGTCTACTGCTATACCTTCTCCTGATATAACATGTCTAAGAAATCCAACTTCCTTCAACTAAAACTCACACTTGCTAACTTGGCATACAACAGATGTTCCCTGAGCTTCTCGAGAACTAAGCGCAAGTGTTCCTTGTGTTCCTCTTCATTCTTCGAGTATACCAATATATCGTCAATGAACACCACAACAAACTTATCCAAGAATTCCATGAATACCTTGTTCATCATACTCATAAAATAGGCAGGGGCATTAGTCAATCCAAATGACATGACAGTGTACTCATATAGCCCATACCTTTTGGTAAAAGCTATCTTAGGTATATCATGTTCTTGGATCTTCAATTGGTGGTATCCTAATCGAAGATCGATCTTGGAGATTACTTTAGCTCCTTGCAACTGGTCAAACAAATCATTGATCATCGGTAGTGGGTACTTGTTCTTGATCGTCACTTTATTCAAAGCCCGATAATCAACAACCATTCTCAAAGATCCATCCTTCTTCTCAACTAAGAGCACTGGGGCTCCCCACGATGATGAACTTGGTCAGATATAACCTTTCTCCAGTAACTCCTTAATATGCTTCTTAATTTCCTCCAAATCATCCGGTATGGTCTCTTTGATATCGGTCCGGTGCCTGGTAACAGCTCTATCAAAAAATTAACGTCTCGCATGCCTGGCAATTCCTCTGGAAAAACATTCGGGTAATCCTTCACAACAAGCACTTCTTCTTGAACAACTCCTGAGAGAGAATTTACTTGGGTCCTCCTTGGCGCATGCCTAGACACATACTTGATCCTTTTTCCCTCCAGGGTGGTGAGTAAAATTGACTTACTAGCACAGTCGATGTTTCCTCCATACTTCGATAACCAATCCATGCCTAATATTATATCCAATCCTTGGGACTCCAAAATTATTAGGTCTGAGGGGAAAACATGACTTCCAATGGTTAAGGGTAACCGATCACACCATCGGCTGGCCATATACTCTGCTCCTGGCGAACTTACTAACATGGGTGACCTAAGGGCTATGGTTGGAAATTTAAACTTGTCCACAAATCCCCTTGATATGTATGAATGTGATGCACCAGTATCAAAAAGAACGAGTGCGGTAAATGACTTAATCAAAAACTTACTGATCACTGCGTCAGGCTGATCTTCAACCTCCTTCACATTGATGTGGTTCACCTAACCTCTGGTGAAGGGATTGGGCTTCTTCCCATAGTTTCCATTTCCATTCTTTTCTTCAGGACATTCAGTGGCGTTGTGTCCAGTCTTCCCACACTTCAAACAAGTAATGTGACCTAAATCCTTCCTGGCAGGTGTTGCTGGGTTGGAACGGTTCTGTCCGTTGCTTCCTCCATTCTCATTCCCATTCTTGGGGCCACTGTGATTATGCAAACTCCCTCCATTGTGGGTATGGCCTCCATTATTATGAGTGTGTCCTCCCGAGTTCGGGGTAAAACGAGGCTTCTGCTGGGCTCCAGAATTATACTTCCCTTGTCCATACTTCCTTTTGCGGCTCTCTATCTGTTGCTGCTTGCCTTCAATCATAAGGGCCCTATCTACCAAATCTTGGTAGTAATTGAATGTTGCCACCATCAACTGCATGCTCAGCTCATCATTCAGCCCTTCCATAAACTTCTCCTGCTTCGCGGCATCTGTGGCCACATCAACTGGGGCATAGCAAGTCAACTTACTAAACTCATCCACGTACTGCCCCACAGTATGATTTCCCTGGCGTAAGTTGCGGTACTCACGCTTCTTCATGCTCATAGCTCTTGTAGATACATGGGTTGTGCGGAAAGCTTGCTAAAACTGATCCCAAGTGACATTGGCTATGGGAAAAGTGGTTGTGTAATTCTCCCACCATGACGCTGCTGGTCCATCCAATTGATGTGCGGCAAAGCGCACCTTCTCAGCATCTGTGCAACCTGTGGTGGTCAACTCCCTTCCAGTCCTGCGGAGCCAGTCATCAGCAACTATCGGCTCGGTGCTACTGGAAAACACCGGCGGATTCAACCTCAGAAAATGAGCTAAGTTGTCAACTGGAGGTGGTGGCGGCGGATTGTTGTTGTTGTTGTTGCCCTGGTTCTGGACTAACAGCTGCATCAAGGCATTCTGTTGCTGGATCAGCTGGGTGAGCTTCGGTGGGAAAACAAATCCGGTGTCACGTCTAGGAGGCATCTGATAGGTTTAGAGGGGAGAGATTAGAATAGAGTGGAGTCTAAGGGGAAAATCACTACCCATATGCACATGAGACAAACACATTCATATCACACCACTCAATTCAAACAAGGGCATACAATCAATCTAGCTACCATTACATAGTACTCGGCCTATTCTATATACATGGGGGTATACTACTGATAATATGGTGGTCGACTAAAAATTTTGATCGGAAGAAGATTCCATGATATCTGCTCCACCTCTGTCTTCATAGTCATCATCACTGTCGGGGTCGGAGTCGGTGTCGTCGATGATAATGTAGTCCTCGGGATGATCGTCATCTCCTCCTGGTGCTGGGTCTCCCATGAATACTCCTAGCTTCCTCTTCAGGTCTTCATTCTTCTCCAGTAGAACTACAATTTCCTCTTCATATCCATCGCGTGTAGAATTGAGTTCCTCTTATGGCCCCATGTTCCTGGTCATCACCTTCTTCAGGTCTATCATGCTGGCGCACATCTGGTTCTCCTGTCGACCAATGTGTTGGTTTAACTCCTGGATGTAGGCGGCAATGGACTTGTCCCTCCTGGTGTTGATTATCTCCCATTGCTCATCTCGGCGTCCACATATCTGGTGGATGTTGTCCTTAAGATCCTTGCGGTAAACTTCGTCGATGTGTCCCATGGTGAAGTGAGCTGCCATGCTCTTTCCTAGACTCCAGGTTGGTGCATCAAAAGTAACTCTATGGGCTCAGTAACTGGTATGAATGTTCTTCCTGGAACATGTACTCGAACTGTCTGACGCTCTTCTTCCAGTAGAGTGGCGGTGTAGGTCTCGGTGAAGCTTCGTATTCCAATGTTCAGGTATCTAGTGACTTCCTTAAAGTGTCATCCAAAAGGGGTGTCTTCATTTGGTTGAGCAAACTTGTTCCTCGAATCCGCCATCTATAGAGTGGAAAGTGGAGAAGAGTCAGAAATGAGTACAGAAGAGTGACCTATGGCTCATCTTAGTGGTCGCATCCTACAGTCAGCGTGTGCTCTGATACCATCTTGTAGTGATCCGACCTCAAACGGTCAAATCTCTGTGCATAAGTGTCATCCCTGGATCGGTAATGCTGACACACACAATACTTGAAGGATTTATAACAGAGTTTCAATCACACACTTATTACATTGAATATCTCAAAAGAGAGTACTTATTACAATAATATGGCTGAAGGCCATCTAATGAAGATAACAGCGGAAGGCTTGGAAGATAAAGTGAGTCCATCAACTCCAACGGCATAGCTGAGTGCAAGACAACGACCTAGCGCACCTTACTCTTCGTCTGAAAAGTCTGCAACATAATACGCTGCAGCCCGAAACGGGTCAGCACATGGAATATGCTGGCAAATAACACTTTAGGGCAATGAACATGTAGCAGTTTTATCTATATGCATATTTGGCTGGTGGAGGCTCTATGGTTATTTTTGCAGAAAGCTAATTTTTCCCTACAACAAAGGAATAAATTTTATTTAACTGCAAAGTTCGTTGAAAACATTGAGAAGGTTCCTCCAACTCAATCCCAAATTAATAAACATCAACCCAACAAATTAATTAATAGAGTGATGAGATCAAATCAATAATTCAAGAACCAGATACTCAAGATGTCCATAACCGGGGACACGGCTAACCATGATTAGTTTATACACTCTGCAGAGGTTTGCGCCCTTTTCCCCACAAGACTCGATCTCCTCCGTTGGATTTCTCGCACTACATGGTCTTTGAGAAATGGATGAACGAGACGTAGTCTTTCAGAAGCATTAACCATTTACTCTGGGTAGACAATACCACCTACATCCCCTACATCTGCTAGCCTACCACTAAAAGAGGTCACACAACTTAGTCAACTATGCCAGAGCCCATAATGGCTTGTGGCTGCACACGGAAGTCACACGGGTCCTCCGGGATATCCCAGGACAACACTGGATTGCTCCAGGTGCCCAGACAACCACTGGGTGCTCTAGGGTGCCTCAACCAATCCACCTAGATGTGTATTAAAGTAGCCAACTTAAGTTTAACCATTAGTTCAAACTCTCACATCTGTCATGGATCACTCAAACCAAACCACGTCTATGAGCATAGCATAGCAGTATAAGCATAACGTAGAAGTAACTCCCAGGGTTTGAAAATAAAGGCAATAGGTACTACCTCATCACTACTTCCCAGTACCCACACGTTATCAAATCCTACTCCTGCAATGTTTGAGGGTTTAAACTAATGCATAAAAATTGGGTATGAAAAGTATGATCAAAGTGTTACTTACCTTGCTGACGATCTGAAAACCCAAGTGACTCGTAGTAGCATGCTTCACACTCTAGAAACTCTATCGCAAGCAAACAATAGCATGCATAAGCACTCAAGCATATATGCAAGTGTAAAATTCGAATGAAAAGATCCAAATCAAAAGTACAAGTGAAGAGCTTAGATATGCAAAAAGAATCAATCGAATCGGAACTACGAAACACAGACTGTGGTCAAAAGAAGTTTGAATTCAAATCTGCTTGCTACCAAATTTTAAATTGTCAAAACCATGTTCAAGTTTATTAACTGGAAAGAGGGGTTCGAGACGAAGATTTTGGCGTTGGTTTCACTGGATTTGGAGAAATGGTTAAGAAGTTGTGAGTGTTTGAAGATCAGGGGCTAATCTGTGATAAAAATAATCGCGGATAGGTCCCTGGCCGAAAATAAAAAGAAAAAGAAAAGGCTAACGAACGAACGTTCGTTATTAGAGACGAACGAACGAACGCGTTCGCGAACAGAAATGTTCGGGTGAACGTCCGCTAAATAGATTCGATCGGAGAAAACCAAGAAAATCCTAACCCTAAAAATCCGATTAGAACTAAACCGAAAAAAAGCGGCCGCGATTTTTACCAGTTCGTGAGCGGCGGGTCAACAGTGGCGGGCAGCGGCTCCGGCAGGATCCGGCGCGGGCGGCGGCGTTGGTGTGGGGCGGCGACGGCAGGGTGGCGGTGACTCGCGGCGGTGGAGACACAGCTCGGCGGCAGCTGCAGGAGGTAGTGCGGCGACGGCGGGGCGACGGGGCTGGGTGGAGGAGGCGGCAGGGGGTGGGGGTTGGCGGCGCTTATAAAGGCCTTGGGAGGGCTCCGACATGGAGGCGAAGCTGGGTGGCGGCAGCGCACCGGACTCCTAGGAGTCCGTGCCGGCTACGGCGCCGGGAGGCGGTTGAAGGCGCGGCCTGCTGGGCTTCGGCCCAGTCGGTCCAAACTCTTTTTTTATATATAAATAAATTCCACCGAAAAACAAAAATCCTAATAAAATATATTTAAAAAATCTAAAAATGCGAAAAACAATTTTCACCGTCTAAATAAAATATTTAGAACAAAATGAACATTATTTTGGCCTAAAAATGCAATTTTGAAAAATACATTTTTTCTAATTCAAATAAAATAGCAATAAAATACTTATTTGACTTTAAAAAGTTTCCTCCAATATTCCTCTCTTTTTGAAGAAGTCATATTATCCTCTCTATTTTAGTTTTAATATTGAAAATATTTGGAGAGAAAAATATTAAAACCAAATTGATCCTCTTTTCAAATTTGAGAAAATTCAAATATGAAAATATACAAAACCCCCAACTCTCTCCTTGGGTCCTTGAGTTGCTTAAGATTTCTAGGATCACAACCAAAATGCAAATAAAATATGATATGCATATGATGACCTATGTATAGCATCCAAATTGAAAATTGGGATGTTACAATGGACCATAGCCTTGGGCGAGAAATGTGCGTGCACGTGTCGTGCTAGCTCGATGTTCCTTATGTGCTAAGTTTTCAGTAATTGATAGCGGTTTATGAACAGGCCACCGTTTCCCGCCATTTCCTCACTGGTTTCCTGCCGCCACCAAGAAATATTGGGCATAAACCTAGGCGGCGCGCAACCACCGAGGCAATAAGAGCAACCTGTTGCACATCCACCTTTTCCAAGCATGCCAACCCACCAAAGTGCCGCCTCTGCCATCAACCTCCTCTATGAGGAAAATGAAAAGACGCCACAACCCGTCGAGGCCAAGGCACTCTCCGGCAATGCGATGGATGACGCCGTGATGTGCGTCATCGCCAGGGTTGAGCAGACCCTTGGCACAGGGCGCTTCAGCGCCGTGGATCAAGATAGGCATGTCAGCACCGAGAGGCTACAACTCGTGGCACAACATGATCGATGGTGCGCCGCAGAGCAAGCTAGGCGCGTCCGCACCAATAGGTTGCGGCTCGCTGCATAGCGAAACCATTGGAGCGTCGCAGAGCGAGAGGCGCGACACAACGCATAGCAAGAGCAGATCCATCGGTGCTTGCCTGGTGTCGACAGGGCGTCGTAGCTGGGTACATGTCTCGTCAGTACCCCATTCCTCGCCACGTGTGGGCAGAGGTCATCTGCACCGTACTTGCACCAGAGGTTGGTCGTGCCGTACTTGCACCGGACGCCCGCCGCGCCGTTCGCACCTTGTCCGGGGCCTGCTCGATGCCAATGCGCTGGTCGCTAGGCTCGACCGCCTCCTTGGCCCAGGTGTCCACCTGGGCACATTAGAGGAACATGGCCATCACATCCTCGAGTTGGTGATCTCCGATGAAATAGCCAACTTGGAGCTCGAGATCACGCTCCAGATGTACCGCGAGCGTGTCGACCGCTTAGACAAACTCATGCACGAGTTCAGGCAGAGCCAAGAGCTACTGTAGGAAAGGGCTGCTGGTCATGGTCTCATGGACGCCTTTTATTTTGTTGAGTTGTTTCGACGTGGATCGCTATGTATTCACAAAAAGTCATCATATTGCTCTGTTTCAATGTGTGTACTTTGTTTTCCGTTCTTATATGTTCTATTTCAATGTGTGTGTGTATGCTTTCCATTTTGTATATCTGGATGATAACAGCTACATACAAATTAGTATACAAAAATAGATAGAAAATAGAATTCATAATATATATTAGTTGTTCATTAGTTCATCATAATATATATATAATGTCATCACATATACGTGATGATACTTAACTACTAGGTGTTGGGGAACGTAGCATGCAATTTCAAAAAAATTCCTACAATCACGCAAGATCTATCTAGGAAATGCATAGCAACGAGAGGGGGAGACTGTGTCCATGTACCCTCGTAGGCCGAAAGCTGAAGCGTTAGTTTAACGCGGTTGATGTAGTCGAACGTCTTCTCGATTCAACCGATCAAGTACCGAACGTATGGCACCTACGAGTTCTGCACATGTTCATCTCGATGACGTCCCTCGAACTCTTGATCCAGCAAAGTGTCGAGGGAGAGTTTTGCCAACACTACGGCGTGATGACGGTGATGGCGAAGTGATCCATGCAGGGCTTCGCCAAAGCACTACGACAATATGACCGGAGGAGTAAACGGTGGAGGGGGGCACCGCACACGGCTAAGAACAATCGATGTGTTTTAGA
>NC_041390.1:313563166-313619603 GCF_002162155.2 Triticum dicoccoides | reverse complement strand
GAGGGAGAGGGGAGGAGGTCGTCCTAGGGCGCGCCAAGTGGCGGAGTCCCACTTGGACTCCTTCTCCAATTCCCCCCCCCCTTTCCTTTTACCGGAAGGGGAAAGGGGGAAGGAGAGGGAGGAGGAGAAGGAAAGGGGGGCCGCGCCCCCTTCCCTAGTCCAATTCGGACTCCTTCCCTCGGGGGGCGTGCCACCCCTTGTGGGCTGCCTTGCCTCCCTCCTATGGCCCATGTAGCCCATATCTTCCCCCGGGGGGTTCCAGTAACCCCTAGTACTCCAGTATGTACCCGATACTTTCCGAAACACTTCTGGTGTCTGAATACTATCGTCCAATGTATCAATCTTTACCTCTCGACCATTTCGAGACTCCTCGTCATGTCCGTGATCTCATCCGGGACTCCGAACAATCTTTGGTCACCAAAACACACAACTCATAATACAAATCGTCATTGAATGTTAAGCGTGCGGACCGTACGGGTTCGAGAACTATGTAGACATGACCGAGACACCTCTCCGGTCAATAACCAATAGCGGAAACTAGATGCTCATATTGGTTCCCACATATTCTATGAATATCTTTATCGGTCAAATCGTAATGACAACATACGTCATTCCCTTTGTCATCGGTATGTTACTTGCCCGAGATTCGATCATCGGTATCTTCATACCTAGTTCAATCTCGTTACCGGCAAGTCTCTTTACTCGCTCTGTAATGCATCATCCCATAACTAACTCATTATTCACATTGCTTGCAAGGCTTATCATGATGTGCATTACCAAGAGGGCCCGGAGATACCTCTCCAATACTTGGAGTGACAAATCCTAATCTCGATCTATGCCAACCCAACAAACACCTTCGGAGATACCTGTAGAGCATCTTTATAATCACCTAGTTACGCTGTGATGTTTGATAGCACACAAGGTATTCCTTCGGCATTCGGGAGTTGCATAATCTCATAGTCAAAGGAATATGTATAAGTCATGAAGAAAGCAATAGCAATAAAACTTAACGATCAATAATCTAAGATAACGGATGGGTCTTGTCCATCACATTTTTCTCCTAATGATGTGATCCCGTTCATCAAATGACAACACATGTCTATGGTTAGGAAACTTTAACCATCTTTGAATAACGAGCTAGTCTAGTATAGGCATACTAGGGACACTTTATTTTGTCTATGTATTCACACATGTATCAAGTTTTCGGTTAATACAATTCTAGCATGAATAATAAACATTTATCTTGATATAAGAAACTATAAATAACAACTTTATTATTGCCTCTAGGGCATATTTCCTTCAATCTCCCACTTGCACTAGAGTCAATAAACTAGATTACATTGTAATGATTCTAACACCCATGGAGTCTTGGTGTTGATCATGTTTTGTTCGTGGAAGAGGCTTAGTCAATGGGTCTGCCACATTCAGATATGTATGTATTTTGCAAATCTCTATGTCTCCCTCCTTGAGTTGATCACGGATAGAGTTGAAGCGTCTCTTGATGTGTTTGGTTCTTTCGTGAAATCTGGATTCCTTCACTAAGGCAATTGCTCCAGTATTTTCACAAAATATTTTTCATTGGACCCAATGCACTAGGTATTACACCTAGATCGGATATGAACTCCTTCATCCAGACTCCTTCATTTGCTGCTTCCGAAGCAGCTATGTACTCTGCTTCACCCGTAGATCCGCCATGATGCTCTGCTTGGAACTGCACCAACTGACAGCTCCACCATTCAATATAAATACGTATCCGGTTTTTGACTTAGAGTCATCCAGATTAGTGTCAAAACTAGCATCGACGTAACCATTTAAGACAAGCTCTTTGTCACCTCCATAAACGAGAAACATATCCTTAGTCCTTTTCAGGTATTTCAGGATGTTCTTGACCGCTGTCGAGTGATCCACTCCTGGATTACTTTGGTACCTCCCTGCTAAACTAATAGCAAGGCACACATCAGGTCTGGTACACAGCATTGCATACATGATAGACCCTATGGTTGAGGCATAGGGAATGACTTTCATTTTCTCTCTATCTTCTGAAGTGGTCGGCCATTGAGTCTGACTCAATTTCACACCTTGTAACACAGGCAAGAACCCTTTCTTTGACTGATCCATTTTGAACTTCTTCAAAGCTTTATCAAGGTACGTGCTTTGTGAAAGACCAGTTAAGCGTCTTGATCTATCTCTATAAATCTTGATGCCCAATATATAAGTAGCTTCACCGAGGTCTTTCATTGAAAAATTCTTATTCAAGTATCCTCTTATGCTATCTAGAAATTCTATATCTTTTCCAATCAATAATATGTCATCCACATATAATATTAGAAATGCTACAAAGCTCCCACTCACTTTCTTGTAAATACAGGCTTCTCCAAAAGTCTGTATAAAACCATATGCTTTGATCACACTATCAAAGCGTATATTCCAACTCCAAGATGCTTGCACCAGTCCATAAATGGATCACTGGAGCTTGCACACTTTGTTAGCACCTTTAGGATAGACAAAACCTGCTGGTTGCCTCATATACAACTCTTCTTTGAGAAATCCATTAAGGAATGCGGTTTTGACGTCCATTTGCCAGATTTCATAATCAAAAAATGGTGCAATTGCTAACATGATTCGGATAGACTTAAGCATCGCTACGGGTAAGAAGGCCTCGTCGTAGTCAACTCCTTGCACTTGTCGAAAACCTTTTGCAACAAGTTGAGCTTTCTAGATAGTAACATTACCATCAGTGTCAGTATTCTTCTTGAAGATCCATTTATTCTCTATGGCTTTCCAATCATCGGGCAAGTCAACCAAAGTCCATACTTTGTTCTCATACATGGATCCCATCTTAGATTTCATGGCCTCAAGCCATTTCGTGGAATCTAGGCTCATCATCGCTTCCTCATAGTTCGTAGGTTCATCACAGTCTAGTAACATGACTTCCAGAACAGGATTACCATACAACTCTGGTGCGGAACGTACTCTGGTTGACCTACGAGGTTCGGTAGTAACTTGATCTGAAGTTTCATGATCATCATCATTAACATCCTCACTAGTTGGTGTAGGCATCACGAGAACGGTTTTCTGTGATGAGCTACTTTCCAATTCGAGAGGAGGTACAATTACCTCATCAAGTTCTACTTTCCTCCCACTCACTTCTTTCGAGAGAAACTCCTTCTCTAGAAAGGATCCATTCTTAGCAACAAATATCTTGCCTTCGGATCTGTTATAGAAGGTGTACCCAATAGTTTCTTTTGGGTATCCTATGAAGATGCACTTTTCCGATTTGTGTTCGAGCTTATCAGGCTGAAGCTTTTTCACATAAACATCGTAACCCCAAACTTTAAGAAATGACAGCTTAGGTTTCTTGCCAAACCATAGTTTATACGGTGTCGTCTCAACGGATTTAGATGGTGCCCTATTTAACATGAATGCAACTGTCTCTAATGCATAACCCCAAAACGATAGTGGTAAATCGGCAAGAGACATCATAGGTCGCACCATATCTAATAAAGTACGGTTACGACATTCGGACACACCATTACGCTGTGGTGTTCCAGATGGCGTGAGTTGTGAAACTATTCCACATTGTTTTAAAGACGATGGGGGATAAGCTTCATCGTCGAGAGGAAAACAGCCCGGATCACCAGCTAAGGCCCCTAAATGACCGCTCAGTGATAAAGGAGGTGGGGGTGCAAAGACAGCCTGAAGGCCAAACTCGTAACTCAAATATTCGCCTCCGTGATCAGATCGTAGAAACTTTTTTTCTTGTTACGATGATTCTCCACTTCACTCTGAAATTCTTTGAACTTTTCAAATGTTTCAGACTTGTGTTTCATTAAGTAGATATACCCATATCTGCTCAAATCATCTGTGAAGGTTAGAAAATAACGATACCCGCCACGAGCCTCAACACTCATCGGACCGCATACATCAGTATGTATTATTTCCAATAAGTCAGTTGCTCGCTCCATTGTTTCGGAGAACGGAGTCTTAGTCATCTTGCCCATGAGGCATGGTTTGCAAGCATCAAATGATTCATAACCAAGTGATTCTAAAAGTCCATCCGCATGGAGTTTCTTCATGCGCTTTACACCAATATGACCTAAACGGCAGTGCCACAAATATGTTGCACTATCATTATCAACTTTGCATCTTTTGGCATTAATATTATGAATATGTGTATCACCACGATCGAGATTCAACAATAATAGACCACTCTTCAAGGGTGCATGACCATAAAAGATATTACTCATATAAATAGAACAACCATTATTCTCTTATTTAAATGAATAACTGTCTCGCATCAAACAAGATCCAGATATAATCTTCATGCTCAACACTGGCACCAAATAACAATTATTCAGGTCTAAAACTAATCCCGAAGGTAGATGTAGAGGTAGCGTGCCGACGGTGATCACATCGACCTTGGAACCATTCTCAACGCGCATCGTCACCTTATCCTGAGCCAATCTTCGTTTAATCCGGAGCCCCTGTTTCGAGTTGCAAATATGAGCAACAGAACCAGTATCAAATACCCAGGCGCTACTACGAGCATTAGTAAGGTACACATCAATAACATGTATATCAAATATACCTTTGTTCACTTTGCCATCCTTCTTATTCGCCAAATACTTGGGGCAGCTCCGCTTCCAGTGACCAGTCCCTTTGCAGTAGAAGCACTTAGTTTCAGGCTTGGGTACAGACTTGGGCTTCTTCCTGGGAGTGACAACTTTCTTGCCATTCTTCTTCAAGTTCCCCTTCTTTACCTTGCCCTTTTTCTTGAAACTAGTGGTCTTGTTAACCATCAACACTTGATACCCCTTCTTGATTTCTACCTCCGCAGCTTTAAGCACAGCGAAGAGCTCGGGAATCGTCTTATCCATCCCTTGCATATTATAGTTCATCACGAAGCCTTTGTAGCTTGGTGGCAATGATTGAAGAATTCTGTCAATAACACTATCATCCGGAAGATTAACTCCAGCTGAGTCAAGTGGTTATGGTACCCAGACATTCTGAGTATGTGTTCACTGACAGAACTGTTCTCCTCCATCTTGCAGCTATAGAACTTGTTGGAGACTTCATATCTCTCAACTCGGGCATTTGCTTGAAATATTAACTTCAACTCCTGGAACATCTCATATGGTCCATGACGTTCAAAATGTCTTTGAAGTCCCGATTCTAAGCTATAAACATGGCACACTAAACTATCGAGTAGTCATCAGATCGAGCTTGCCAAACGTTCATAACATCAGCATCTGCTCCTGCAGCAGGCCTTTCACCTAGCGGTGCATCAAGGAAATAATTCTTTTGTGGAGCAATGAGGATAATCCTCAAGTTACGTACCCAATCCGTGTAGTTGCTACCATCATCTTTCAAGTTAACTTTCTCTAGGAACGCATTAAAATTCAAGGGAACGGTAGCACGAGCCATTGATCTACAACATAGATATGCAAAAACTATCATGACTAAGTTCATGATAAATTAAGTTCAATTAATCATATTACTTAAGAACTCCCACTTAGATAGACACCCCTTGAGTCATCTAAATGATCACGTGATCCACATCAACTAAACCATGTCCGATCATCACGTGAGATGGAGTAGTTTTCAATAGTGAACATCTTCTATGTTGATCATATCTACTATATGATTCAGATTCGACCTTTCGGTCTCCAGTGTTACAAGGCCATGTCTATACATGCTAGGCTCGTCAAGTTTAACCCCAGTATTCCGCACGTGAAAAACTGTCTTGCACCCGTTGTATGTGAACATAGAGCTTATCACACCTGATCATCACGTGGTGTCTCGGCACGACGAACTATCGCAACAGTGCATACTCAGGGAGAACACTTATACCTTGAAATTTAGTGAGAGATCATCTTATAATGCTACCGTTGTACTAAGCAAAATAAGATGCATAAGAGATAAACATCGCATGCAATCAAAATATGTGACATCATATGGCCATTATCATCTTGTGCCTTTGATCTCCATCTCCAAAGCACCGTCATGATCTCCACTGTCACCGGCTTGACACCTTGATCCCCATCGTAGCATCGTTGTCGTCTCGCCAACTATTGCTTCTACAACTATCACTAACGCATAGTGATAAAGTAAAGCAATTACATGGCACTTGCATTTCATACAATAAAGAGACAACCATAAGGCTCCTGCCAGTTGCTGATAACTTTTACAAAACATGATCATCTCATACAATAACGTATATATCACATCATGTCTTGACCATATCACATCACAACATGCCCTGCAAAAACAAGTTAGACGTCCTCTACTTTGTTGTTGCAAGTTTTACGTGGCTACTATGGGCTTCTAGTAAGAACCATTATTACCTACGCATCAAAACCACAACGGTGATTTATCAAGTTTGTTGTTTTAACCTTCAACAAGGACCGGCCGCAGTCAAATCCGATTCAACTAAAGTTGGAGAAACAGACACCCGTCAGCCACCTTTATGAAAAACAAGTTGCATGTCTGTCGATGGAACCGGTCAAATGAACGTGGTCATGTAAGGTTGGTTCGGGCCACTTCATCCAACAATACCGCCGACTCAAAATAAGACATTGGTGGTAAGCAGTATGACGATCACCACCCACAACTCTTTGTGTTCTACTCGTGCATATCATCTACACATAGACCTGGCTCGGATGCCACTGTTGGGGAATGCAGCATGCAATTTCAAAAAAATTCCTAATATCACGCAAGATCCATCTAGGAGATGCATAGCAACGAGATGGGGAGAGTGTGTCCATGTACCCTCATAGACCAAAAGTGGAAGTGTTAGTTTAATGCGGTTGATGTAGTCGAACGTCTTCTCGATTCAACTGATCGAGTACCGAACGTACAACACCTCCAAGTTCTGCCCACGTCAGCTCGATGACGTCCCTCGAACTCTTGATCCAGCAAAGTGTCAAGGGAGAGTTTCGTCAGCACAACGACGTGATGACGGTGATGGTGAAGTGATCCGCGTAGGGCTTCACCTAAGCACTACGATAATATGACCGGAGGAGTAAACGGTGGAGGGGGCACCGCACATGACTAAGAACAATTGATGTGTCTTAGAGGTGCCCCCCGCCCCCGTATATAAAGGAGAGAGAGGGAGGAGACCAGCCTAGGGCGTGCCAAGTGGGGGGAGTCCCACTTGGACTCCTTGTCCAATTCGCCCCCCCCTTTCCTTTTACCGAAAGGGGAAAGGGGGGAGGAGAGGGAGGAGGAGAAGGAAAGGGGGGTTGCGCCCCCTCCCCTAGTCCAATTCATACTCCTTCCCTGGGGGGCGCGCCACCCCTTGTGGGCTGCCTTGCCTCCTTCCTATGGCCCATGTAGCCCATATCTTCCCCCGGGGGGTTCCGGTACCCCCCCCCCCGGTTACTCCGATACATACCCGATACTTTTCGAAACACTTCTGGTGTCCGGATACTATCGTCCAATATATCAATCTTTACCTCTCTACCATTTCGAGACTCCTCATCATGTGTGTGATCTCATCCAGGACTTCGAACAATATTCGGTCACCAAAACACACAACTCATAATATAAATCGTCATCAAACATTAAGCGTGCGGACCCTACTGGTTCGAGAACTATGTAGACATGACCGAGACACCTCTCCGATCAATAATAAATAGCGGAACCTGGATGCTCATATTAGTTCCCACATATTCTACGAAGATCTTTATCGATCAAACCGTAATGACAACATACGTCATTTCCTTTGTCATCGGTATATTACTTGCCCGAGATTCGATCATCGGTATCTTCATACCTAGTGCAATCTCGTTACCGGCAAGTCTCTTTACTCGTTCCATAATGCATCATCCCGTAACTAACTCACTAGTCACATTGGTTGTAAGGCTTATCATGATGTGCATTACCTAGAGGGCCCAGAGATACTCGGAGTGTCAAATCCTAATCTCGATCTATGCCAACCCAACAAACACCTTCGGAGATACCTGTAGAGCATCTTTACAATCACCCAATTATGTTGTGACGTTTGATAGCACACAAGGTATTCCTCCGGCATTTGGGAGTTGCATAATCTCATTGTCAAAGGAATAGGTATAAGTCATGAAGAAAGCAATAGCAATGAAACTTAATGATCATTATGCTAAGCTAACGGATGGGTCTTGTCCATCACATCATTCTCCTAATGATGTGACCCCTTTCATCAAATAACAACACATGTCTATGGTTAGGAAAGTTTAACTATCTTTGATTAACGAGCTAGTCTAGTAGAGGCATACTAGGGACACTTTGTTTTGTCTATGTATTCACACATGTATCAAGTTTCCGATTAATACAATTCTAGCATGAATAATAAACATTTATCATGATATAAGGAAATATAAATAACAACTTTATTATTGCCTCTAGGGCATATTTCCTTCATTAGGTACAATGCATAAAATTGAAAACAAACAATACTAAAACTAAAAATCCCTCCTGGGAGTAGTATTCCGGTAGCCCCTCACCATCAGCTCCCTGGTGCGTGGTGTCTTCCCAGCGCGGAGGCAGTACTCTGCCTCCTCCGCCTCGCAGTGCTTGACGTACTGATTTGCCTCTTGCTGGCGGACGAGCATGAAATATCTTGCCATTTTGTTGGGCGCTGATGACCCACAAGTATGGAGGATCTATCGTAGTCCTTTTGATAACTAAGAGTGTCGAACCCAATGAGGAGCGAAGCAAGTGACAAGCGATTTTCCGCAAGGTATTATCTGCAAACAATAAAATTATCGGTAACAGATAGTTGTGTGATAAGATAATTCGTAACGGGTAACAAGTAACAAAAGTAACTAAGGTGCAGCAAGGTGGCCCAATCCTTGTTGTAGCAAAGGACAAGCCTAGACGAACTCTTATATAAAGCAAAGCGCTCCTGAGGACACATGGGAACTATTGTCAAGTTAGTTTTCATCATGCTCATATGATTCGCGTTCGTTACTTTGATAATTTGATATGTGGGTGGACCGGTGCTTGGGTGTTGCCCTTCCTTGGGAAAGCCTCCCACTTATGATTAACCCCTCTCGCAAGCATCTGCAACTACGAAACAAGAATTAAGATAAATCTAACCATAGTATGAAACATATGGATCCAAATCAGCCCCTTACGAAGCAACACATAAACTATGGTTTAAGCTTCTGTCACTCTATCAACCCATCATATTTATTACTTCCCAATGCCTTCTCCTACGCCTAAATCATAGTGAAGTGTCATGTAATCGACGTTCACATAACACCACTAGAGGAGAGACAGCATACATCTCATCAAAATATCAAACGAATACCAAATTCACATGATTACTTATAACAAGACTTCTTCCATGTCCTAAGGAACAAACGTAACTAATAACAAAGCATGTTCATGTTCATGATCAGAGGAGTATTAAATAGCATTAAGGATCTGAACATATGATCTGCCACCGAATAAACCAACTAGCATCAACTACAAGGAGTAATCAGCACTACTAGCAACCCATAGTTACCAATCTGAAGTTTTGAGACAATGATCAGATATGAGAGATAAACTAGGGTTTGAGAGGAGATGATGCTGGTGAAGATGTTGATGGAGATTTACCCCCTCTCGATGAGAGGATCATTGGTGATGATGATGGCTATGATTTTCCCCTCCGGGAGGGAAGTTTCCCTGGCAGAACAGCTCCGCCGGAGCCCTAGATTGGTTCTGGCCAAGTTCCGCCTCGAGACGGTGGCGCTTCGTTCCGAAAGCTTCCTCCTGATTTTTTACAGGTAATAACCCTTCATATAGCAAAAGATGGGCACCGGGGGCATGCCAGGCTGGCGGCAAGGCAGGGGGCGCGCCCAGGGGGTAGGGAGTGCCCCCACACTTTGTGGCTGCCTGGTGAGTCCGATGCTTCCTTCGCCCAATATTTTTTATATATTCCAAAATAATTCTCCTTGAAGTTTCAGGACTTTTGGAGTTGTGCAGAATAGGTCTCTCGGATTTGCTCCTTTCCAATATAGAATTCTAGCTGTCGGCATTCTCCCTCTTTGTGTAAACCTTGTGAAATAAGAGAGAAAAGGCATAAGTATTGTGCCATAATGTGTAATAACAACCCATAATGCAATAAATATCAATATAAAAGCATGATGCAAAAATGGATGTATCAACTCCCCCAAGCTTAGACCTGGCTTGTCCTCAAGCGAAAGCTGATATTGAAAAATATGTCCACATGTTAAGAGATAGATGTGTCGATAAAATAAAATACGAACATGAGGGCATTATGATCATCTTTAGGACAATAAAGTATATTGTCATATAATTTCTTATGCTAAAGTAACAATTCATTCACAAGATAAAGTATGAATCAGAAACTTTATTGAAAACTAACAAACTATGATCTCAGTCATTGAAGCAATTGCAATTTATCATAACATCGGAAAGAGTCGATTCAAGAGCTTTTCAGCAAGTCCACGTACTCAACTATCATTTTGTCTTTCACAATTGCTAACACTCACGCAATACTTATGGGTTCAAAGCTTCAATCGGACACAGAAAGATAGGGGCTTATAGTTTCGCCTCCCAACCTTTTACCTCAAGGGTAGTACCAACAATAATACTTTATGATAACCTACATCCGAGTGGATATATATATATATATATATGTAGATATCTCCAACACATAGTGCTTGCCAAAGGAAAAAGTGTAAAAAGGAAAGGTGAAGATCACCATGACTCTTGTATAAGGGTGGAAGATAAAAGTAAAAGATAGGCTCTTCGCAGAGGGAAGCAGAGGTTGTCATGCGCTTTTATGGTTGGATGCACAAAATCTTAATGCAAAAGAACGTCACTTTATATTACCGCTTGTGATAAAGAACTTTATTATGCAGTCTGTCGCTTTTATTTCTTCCATATCACAAGTTCGTATAAAGCTTATTTTCTTCACACTAATAGATCATACATATTTAGAGAGAAATTTTTATTGCTTGCACCGATGACAACTTATTTGAAGGATCTTACTCAATCCATAGGTAGGTATCATGGACTCTCATGGCAAAACTGGTTTAAGGGATGTTTGGAAGAACAAGTAGTATCTCTACTTGGTGCAAAGAACAAGTAGGATCCATGCCAATATAACTTCTATTCAGATATAAGCAAACATAACTCATTATGTTGTCTTCCTTGTCCAACATCAACTTTTTAGCATGTCATATTTTAGTGAGTGCTCCCAATTACAAAGGATGTCCAAGATAATATATTTATATGTGAAGCCTCTCTTTCTGTCACGCCCAATATGCGATCCTATCCGAGAGGAACTCGAAGGTCCCACCAAGGAAAGGGCCGTATATTGAAGACGCTTATGCAAGGCGGATATCATTACATCGCACCATTACATAATAGTTGGGGATACATACAAAGGCATACAAATGCCACAAGAATACATCAAACATCATACATGAGAGCAGCATCCGACTACGGATGAAATACAAACAGAAACTCAAACGACATCCACCCTGCTAGTCTAGGCTGCCGACTAGGAACCTATCCCCTGATCAAAGAAGAAAAGCAGAAGAAGAACTCCAAAGCAAGCAAAGATCACTCTCACATCGGATCACCGCATTACCTGCACCTGCAACTGTTGTGGTAGTAATATGTGAGCCACGAGGACTCAGCAATCCCATTACCATGGGTATCAGGACTAGAAAAGCTTAATGGGAATGGAATGGATAAGTGGTGAGGTTGCAGCAGCACTAAGCATTGTATGGTGGCTAACTTATGAGTATAAGAATAAGATGAGAAACTATGCAACGGTCGCAAACTAGTAATGATCAAGAAGTGATCCTGGACTACTTACGTTCAAACATAACCCAACCGTGTCCTCTTCTTGACTCTCTCGAAAAGAGACAATCAAGGTTACAGACGCGGTTGGTGTATTTTAATTCGGATCTGGTGTCAGGTTCTCTACAACCGGATATTAAAAACTCCCATCTGCCATCTGCAACGCGATTGAATACAAGAGATGAACTAGGATTTGAGATGAGATGGTGTTGTTGAAGATGTTGATGAAGATTTCCCTTACCAAGATGGAAGAGTTATTGGTGATGATGATAACGATGATTTCCCCCTCCGGGAGGGAAGTTCCCCCAATGGAATCGCTCCACCGGAGGACAAAAGTGCTCCTGCCCAAGTTCCGTCTCGAGACGGCGGCGCTCCGTCTGAAAGTCCTTTCCTTATTTTTTATTTTTAGGTCAAAACGACCTATTTAAACCAATAATGAGGCTGGGCAACTCGCTCCCAGAATGTTCCCCCAATCGTTTCCTTCAATGGTCGTTCGATCCTGGTCAACGAAGTCTTCTTTTTTGCCTGCTGCCCGTTGGATCTCGCTGGGAATTGACTCCTGTCGTTTCGACCGTGTTGTGAAATCTGAACAGTGTATGACCTGTGGACTCGGGCTGGATCCGATTGGCTGGGTCGAACTTTTCTGGGTGTCCGCGCGCCTCTCCACATGGCGCCGCGCCCTCTACATCGTGCGGAGTGGGTGAGCCGTAGAGGGATGGCTAGCGGTTTCTCTGCCATGTCTGTGCTGTACTGATGACGGGTGGGCCAGTGCTGCCCTTGGTCCCGCTCATCGGTTGAAGTGGTGCCCGTCCCGTGGTGTAGGGTGTAGGCTAGAGTTTTTTGGGGTCAACCGCTCTTGGCGGGACGCTCCTGGCGCGCTGCCCGCGTCGTGCGGTGTGGGCAGCAGTTGCGGAGGGGTCGTCAGCTGCATGTACACCCGGCTTCTGCACCCACCATTGGCCTGCCGTAATGACGGGTGGGCCAGCGCTACTCATGGTCCCGCTCATTGGCAACACTAGATACGGGTCTTGTCGTCTCACTGGACACAACCGCACCAACCCTAGCCCCCAATCCACAGCCACGCACTCCTCCCTCCTCCCTCCTCCCTCTCAAATCCACCACACCCATTCCTCCCTTCCGCCTCCCTCCCTGGATCCCTACCACCGCCACAACCACTCGTCTCCTCCTCTCTCTCTTCTAGCTTTCTCCTCCTTCCTGATCTCTGCGTTGGCCGCGGTGCAAGAGGAGCGATGGTGGAGGAGACGCTCCGGTGGCGGCATTAAGTTGCGAACCCCGGGACCAGGTCTGGGGGTTCGGTTCCAAGGCGCCGACGGCTTCTCCGTCTATGACATCGGGGGCGAGTGCACACCCTAGTCCCCTCCTCCTGCGCGAACCCTACGGGAGAGAGAGAGGATGATGAGAGGGAGGGAGAGAGAATGACCAGCGTCGGCCTGCGCCGGTGAGGACAGGCGCGACCTGGAGGTTGGCCGCTGCTCGATCCGCTCCTGGATCGGGAGCCGCGCCGAAGCTGGGGTTCGAGCGTGTTGCACGGAAGGCTGCACTCCGCCTCTTCCTCGTGGTGCGGCGGACGGCGGCTCTTGCGGTCGTGCGGCCGACGGCGGCCTCAGCGGGTGGTCGACGACACTTGCAGCTGGTGCTCTACCCATGGTTTCCGGCACAGCTCGAAATGCTCAGGTGGTCAATTAGAAACCCCTTTATTTATATATTTTGGGATTGCTAATGGATAAATCTCGATTTGAAATGTTAGTTGTGAATTCGTTCTTTTGCTCATGATGCGATTTTTTTGCTAGGACAAATTAGGCCGCTGGAACACGTGTTCATGGGATGTTTGCATGCACGATGCTGAAGTTCACCAGAAGGAAGAAGAGCTGGCCGGTGAGGATGAGGAGAAGGCGGGGTGCGAGGTGCTTGCACGCGCAGCAGCAGGAGGCTGTCCGTGAGGTACTCCTCTGGATGCTCCCTTCCGGCGCTGGGCCTAGGTGTTCAACGCCACCCTCACCATCCCCTTGTTCCATTGGCTCATCGGCCCGTCAGAGGTCAGAGATCTAATACTCCACACTGCCTCCCATCAATTTTCAGATGTATACAAGGTTTATCATCACCCCATGGATCATGTGTTGTTGATTAACTAGGTTATTCAGGTGGAGGTCAACGGTGTGAGGCGGAGAAGTGGAGTGCTCATAAAGAAACACAGGTATGTATGAATATGATGAATGCTTCCATTGCCAACTGATGAAATGCATGTCTTATGTTTCCGCAGCTGCTGCAAGGATTCGCCGCTGCCGCCTCCAGTCACTTCCTCCTGGGCATCCTGTCACTAGCAAGGTAGTTCCGTTCTGGCTCCCAACTGTTCTCCTAGCCTCCGTGCTTGATTGCTATGAGTTCTTGTTGTGTGTGTGTGTGTGCTTGCTGGCTTAGTGATGTTGAAGGAAATATGCCCTAGAGGCAATAATAAAGTTATTATTTATTTCCTTATATCATGATAAATGTTTATTATTCATGCTAGAATTGTATTAACCGGAAACGTAATACTTGTGTGAATACATAGACAAACAAAGTGTCACTAGTATGCCTCTACTTGACTAGCTCGTTAATCGAAGATGGTTATGTTTCCTAACCATAGACATGAGTTGTCATTTGATTAACGGGATCACATCATTAGGAGAATGATGTGATTGACATGACCCATTCCATTAGCTTAGCACCCGATCGTTTAGTATGTTGCTATTGCTTTCTTCATGACTTATACATGTTCCTATGACTATGAGATTATGCAAGTCCCATTTACCGGAGGAACACTTTGTGTGCTACCAAACATCACAACATAACTGGGTGATTATAAAGGTGCTCTACAGGTGTCTCCAAAGGTACATGTTGGGTTGGCGTATTTCGAGATTAGGAATTGTCGCTCCGATTGTTGGAGAGGTATCTCTGGGCCCTCTCGGTAATGCACATCACTTAAGCCTTGCAAGCAATGCAACTAATAAGTTAGTTGCAAGATGATGTATTACCGAACGAGTAAAGAGACTTCCCGGTAACGAGATTGAACTAGGTATTGAGATACCGACGATCGAATCTCGGGCAAGTAACATACCGATGACAAAGGGAACAACGTATGTTATTATGCGGTCTGACCGATAAAGATCTTCGTAGAATATGTAGGAGCCAATATGAGCATCCAGGTTCCGCTATTGGTTATTGACCAGAGACGTGTCTCGGTCATGTCTACATTGTTCTAGAACCCGTAGGGTTCGCACGCTTAACGTTACGATGATAGTTTCATTATGAGTTTATATATTTTGATGTACCGAAGGTTGTTCGGAGTCCCGGATGTGATCACGGACTTGACGAGGAGTCTCGAAATGGTCGAGACATAAAGATCGATATATTGGACGACTATATTTGGACACCGAAAAGGTTCCGGGTGAGATTGGGACAATACCGAATCACCGGGAGGTTATCGGAACCCCCCGGGAGGTATATGGGCCTTATTGGGCCTTAGTGGAAAGGAGGGGAAAGGAGAAAGGGAGGGGGCGCCCCCCCCAAGCCCAATCCGAATTGGGAAGGGGGCCGGCCCCCCCCTTTCCTTCCTCCCTCCTTCCTCTTCCATCCCTCTCCTACTCCTAATAGGAAAAAGGGGGAGTCCTACTCCCGGTGGGAGTTGGACTCCCCCCCTTGGGCGCTCCACCCTCCTTGGCCGGCCCCCTCCTCCACTCCTTTATATACGGGGGCAGGGGGCACCCCAGAGACATAACAATTGATCATTGATCTCTTAGCCGTGTGCAGTGCCCCCCTGCACCATAATCCTCGATAATATTGTAGCGGTGCTTAGGCGAAGCCCTGCGACAGTAGAACATCAAGATCGTCACCACGCCGTCATGCTGACGGAACTCATCCCCGACACTTTGCTGGATCGGAGTCCGGGGATCGTCATCGAGCTGAACGTGTGCAAAAACTCGGAGGTGCCGTAGTTTCGGTGCTTGATCGGTCGGGCCATGAAGACGTACGACTACATCAACCGCGTTGTTATAACGCTTCCGCTTCCGGTCTACGAGGGTACGTAGACAATACTCTCCCCTCTTGTTGCTGTGCATAACCATGATCTTGCGTGTGCGTAGGAATTTTTTTTGAAATTACTACGTTCCCCAATAGTGGCATCCGAGCCTAGGTTTTATGTGTTGATGTTATATGCACGAGTAGAACACGAGTGAGTTGTGGGCGATATAAGTCATACTGCTTACGAGCATGTCATACTTTGGTTCGGCGGTATTGTTGGATGAAGCGGCCCGGACCGACATTACGCGTACGCTTACGCGAGACTGGTTCTACCGACGTGCTTTGCACACAGGTGGCTGGCGGGTGTCAGTTTCACCAGCTTTAGTTGAACCGAGTGTGGCTACGCCCGGTCCTTGCGAAGGTTAAAACAGCACCAACTTGACAAACTATCGTTGTGGTTTTTGATGCGTAGGTAAGATTGGTTCTTGCTAAGCTGGTAGCAGCCACATAAAACATGCAACAAACAAAGTAGAGGACGTCTAACTTGTTTTTGCAGGGCATGTTGTGATGTGATATGGTCAAGGCATGATGCTAAATTTTATTGTATGAGATGATCATGTTTTGTAACCAAGTTATCGGCAATTGGCAGGAGCCATATGGTTGTCGCTTTATTGTATGCAATGCAATAGCCCTGTAATGCTTTACTTTATCACTAAGCGGTAGCGATAGTCGTAGAAGCATAAGATTGGCAAGACGACAACGATGCTACAATGGAGATCAAGGTGTCGTGCCGGTGACGATGGTGATCATGACGATGCTTCGGAGATGGAGATCACAAGCACAAGATGATGATGGCCATATCATATCACTTATATTGATTGCATGTGATGTTTATCTTTTATGCATCTTATCTTGCTTTGATTGACGGTAGCATTATAAGATGATATCTCACTAAATTTGAAGATAAAAGTGTTCTCCCTGAGTATGCACCGTTGCCAAAGTTCGTCATGCCCAGACACCACGTGATGATCAGGTGTGATAAGCTCTACGTCCATCTACAACGGGTGCAAGCCAGTTTTGCACACGCAAAATACTCAGGTTAAACTTGACGAGCCTAGCATATGCAGATATGGCCTCGGAACACTGAGACCGAAAGGTCGAATGTGAATCATATAGTATATATGATCAACATAGTGATGTTCACCATTGAAAACTACTCCATTTCATGTGATGATCGGTTATGGTTTAGTTTATTTGGATCACGTGATCACTTAGAAGATTAGAGGGATGTCTTTCTAAGTGGGAGTTCTTAAGTAATATGATTAATTGAACTTAAATTTATCAAGAACTTAGTACCTGATAGTATCTTGCTTGTTTATGTTTGATTGTAGATAGATGGCCCGTGTTGTTGTTCCGTTGAATTTTAATTCGTTCCTTGAGAAAGCAAAGTTGAAAGCTGATGGTAGCAATTATATGGACTGGGTCTGTAACTTGAGGATTATCCTCATTGCTGCACACAAGAATTACGTCCTAGAAGCACCGCTGGGTGCCAGGCATGCTGCTGATGCAACTGACGACATTAAGAACCTCTGGCAGAGCAAAGCTGATGACTACTCGATAGTTCAATGTGCCATGCTTTACGGCTTAGAACCGGGTCTTCAACGACATTTTGAACGTCATGGAGCATATGAGATGTTCCAGGAGTTGAAGCTAATATTTCAAGCAAATGCCCGGATTGAGAGATATGAAGTTTCCAATAAGTTCTATAGCTGCAAGATGGAGGAGAACAGTTCTGTTAGTGAGCATATACTCAAAATGTCTGGGTATAATAATCACTTGATTCAACTAGGAGTTAATCTTCCGGATGATTGCGTCATTGACAGAATTCTCCAATCACTTCCACCTAGCTACAAGAGCTTCGTGATGAACTATAATATGCAAGGGATGGATAAGACAATTCCCGAGCTCTTCGCAATGCTAAAAGTTGCGGAGGTAGAAATCAAGAAGGAGCATCAAGTGTTGATGGTCAACAAGACAGTGAGTTTTAAGAAAAAGGGCAAGGGGAAGAAGAAGGGGAACTTGAAGAAGAACAGCAAGCAAGTTGCTGCTCAGGAGAAGAAACCCAAGTCTGGACCTAAGCCTGAAACTGAGTGCTTCTACTACAAGCAGACCGGTCACTGGAAGCGGAACTGCCCCAAGTATTTGGCGGACAAGAAGGATGGCAAGGTGAACAAAGGTATATGTGATATACATGTTATTGATGTGTACCTTACTAGAGCTCGCAGTAGCACCTAGGTATTTGATAGTGGTTCTGTTGCTAATATTTGCAACTCGAAACAGGGACTACGGATTAAGCGAACACTGGCGAAGGACGAGGTGACGATGCGCGTGGGAAATGGTTCCAAAGTCAATGTGATCACGGTCAGCACGCTACCTCTACATCTACCATCGGGATTAGTATTAGACCTAAATAATTGTTATTTGGTGCCAGCGTTAAGCATGAACATTATATCTGGATCTTGTTTGATGCGAGACGGTTATTCATTTAAATCAGAGAATAATGGTTGTTCTATTTATATGAGTAATATCTTTTATGGTCATGCACCCTTGAAGAGTGGTCTATTTTTGATGAATCTCGATAGTAGTGATACACATATTCATAATGTTGAAGCCAAAAGATGCAGAGTTGATAATGATAGTGCAACTTATTTGTGGCACTGCTGTTTAGGTCATATCGGTGTAAGGCGCATGAAGAAACTCCATACTGATGGACTTTTGGAACCACTTGATTATGAATCACTTGGTACTTGCGAACCGTGCCTTATGGGCAAGATGACTAAAACGCCGTTCTCCGGTACTATGGAGAGAGCAACAGATTTGTTGGAAATCATACATACAGATGTATGTGGTCCAATGAATGTTGAAGCTCGTGGCGGATATCGTTATTTTCTCACCTTCACAGATGATTTAAGCAGATATGGGTATATCTACTTAATGAAACACTGAAACATTTCAAAAGTTCAAAGAATTTCAGAGTGAAGTTGAAAATCATCGTAACAAGAAAATAAAGTTTCTACGATCTGATCATGGAGAAGAATATTTGAGTTACGAGTTTGGTTTACATTTGAAACAATGCGGAATAGTTTCGCAACTCACTCCACCCGGAACACCACAGCGTAATGGTGTGTCCGAACGTCGTAATCGTACTTTACTTGATATGGTGCGATCTATGATGTCTCTTACAGATTTACCGCTATCGTTTTGGGGTTATGCTTTAGAGACGGCCGCATTCACGTTAAATAGGGCACCATCATTATGAGCTATGGTTTGGCAAGAAACCAAAGTTGTCATTTCTGAAAGTTTGGGGCTGCGATGCTTATGTGAAAAAGCTTCAACCTGATAAGTTCGAACCCAAATCAAAGAAATGTGTCTTCATAGGATACCCGAAGGAGACTGTTGGGTACACCTTCTATCACAGATCCGAAGGCAAGACATTTGTTGCTAAGAATGGATCCTTTCTAGAGAAGGAGTTTCTCTCGAAAGAAGTGAGTGGGAGGAAAGTAGAACTTGATGAGGTAACTATACCTGCTCCCTTATTGGAAAGTAGTACATCACAGAAACCGGTTTCTGTGACACCTACACCAATTAGTGAGGAAGCTAATGATGATGATCATGAAACTTCAGAACAAGTTACTACTGAACCTCGTAGATCAACCAGAGTAAGATCCGCACCAGAGTAGTACGGTAATCCTGTTCTGTAAGTCATGCTACTAGATCATGATGAACCTACGAACTATGAAGAAGCAATGGTGAGCCCAGATTCCGCAAAATGGCTTGAAGCCATGAAATCTGAGATGGGATCCATGTATGAGAACAAAGTGTGGACTTTGGTTGACTTGCCCAATGATCGGCAAGCAATTGAAAATAAATGGATCTTCAAGAAGAAGACTGACACTGACGGTAATGTTACTGTCTACAAAGCTCGACTTGTCGCAAAAGGTTTGCGACAATTTCAAGGGATTGACTACGATGAGACCTTCTCACCCGTAGCGATGCTTAAGTCTGTCCGAATCATGTTAGCAATTGCCGCATTTTATGATTATGAAATTTGGCAGATGGATGTCAAAACTGCATTCCTGAATGGATTTCTGGAAGAAGAGTTGTGTATGATGCAGCCAGAAGGTTTTGTCAATCCAAAGGGAGCTAACAAAGTGTGCAAGCTCCAGCGATCCATTTATGGACTGGTGCAAGCATCTCGGAGTTGGAATAAACGCTTTGATAGTGTGATCAAAGCATTTGGTTTTGTACAGACTTTTGGAGAAGCCTGTATTTACAAGAAAGTGAGTGGGAGCTCTATAGCATTTCTGATATTATATGTGGATGACATATTGCTAATCAGAAATGACATAGAATTTCTGGATAGCATAAAGGGATACTTGAATAAGAGTTTTTCAATGAAAGACATCGGTGAAGCTGCTTACATATTGGGCATTAAGATCTATAGAGATAGATCAAGACGCTTAATTGGACTTTCACAAAGCACATACCTTGACAAAGTTTTGAAGAAGTTCAAAATGGATCAAGCAAAGAAAGGATTCTTACCTATGTTACAAGGTGTGAAGTTGACTAAGACTCAATGCCCGACCACTGCAGAAGATAGAGAGAAAATGAAAGATGTTCCCTATGCTTCAGCCATAGGCTCTATCATGTATGCAATGCTGTGTACCAGACCTGATGTGTGCCTTGCTATAAGTCTAGCAGGGAGGTACCAAAGTAATCCAGGAGTGGATCACTGGACAGCGGTCAAGAACATCCTGAAATACCTGAAAAGGACTAAGGATATGTTTCTCGTATATGGAGGTGACAAAGAGCTCATCGTAAATGGTTACATTGATGCAAGCTTTGACACTAATCCGAACGATTCTAAATCGCAAACCAGATACGTATTTACATTAAACGGTGGAGGTATCAGTTGGTGCAGTTCTAAACAAAGCGTCGTGGTGGGATCTACATGTGAAGCGGAGTACATAGCTGCTTCGGAAGCAGCAAACGAAGGAGTCTGGATGAAGGAGTTCATATCCGATCTAGGTGTCATACCTAGTGCATCGGGTCCAATGAAAATCTTTTGTGACAATACTGGTGCAATTGCCTTGGCAAAGGAATCCAGATTTCACAAGAGAACCAAGCACATCAAGAGACGCTTCAATTCCATCCGGGATCTAGTCCAGGTGGGAGACATAGAGATTTGCAAGATACATACGGATCTGAATGTAGCAGACCCATTGACTAAGCCTCTTCCACGAGCAAAACATGATCAGCACCAAGGCTCCATGGGTGTTAGAATCATTACTGTGTAATCTAGATTATTGACTCTAGTGCAAGTGGGAGACTGAAGGAAATATGCCCTAGAGGCAATAATAAAGTTATTATTTATTTCCATTTATCATGATAAATGTTTATTATTCATGCTAGAATTGTATTAACCAGAAATGTAATACTTGTGTGAATACATAGACAAACAAAGTGTCACTAGTATGCCTCTACTTGACTAGCTCGTTAATCAAAGATGGTTATGTTTCCTAACCATAGACATGAGTTGTCATTTGATTAACGGGATCACATCATTAGGAGAATGATGTGATTGACATGACCCATTCTGTTAGCTTAGCACCCGATAATTTAGTATGTTGTTATTGCTTTCTTCATGACTTATACATGTTCCTATGACTATGAGATTATGCAACTCCCGTTTACCGGAGGAACACTTTGTGTGCTACCAAACGTCACAACGTAACTGGGTGATTATAAAGGTGCTCTGCAGGTATCTCCAAAGGTACATGTCGGGTTGGCGTATTTCGAGATTAGGATTTGTCGCTCCGATTGTCGGAGAGGTATCTCTGGGCCCTCTCGGTAATGCACATCACTTAAGCCTTGCAAGCAATGCAACTAATAAGTTAGTTGCAAGATGATGTATTACGGAACGAGTAAAGAGACTTGCTGGTAACGAGATTGAACTAGGTATTGAGATACTGACGATCGAATCTCGGGCAAGTAACATACCGATGACAAAGGGAACAACGTATGTTGTTATGCGGTCTGACCGATAAAGATCTTCGTAGAATATGTAGGAGCCAATATGAGCATCTAGGTTCCGCTATTGGTTATTGACCGGAGACGTGTCTCGGTCATGTCTACATTGTTCTCGAACCCGTAGGGTCCGCACGCTTAACGTTACGATGACAGTTTCATTATGAGTTTATATATTTTGATGTACCGAAGGTTGTTTGGAGTCCCGTATGTGATCACGGACTTGACGAGGAGTCTCTAAATGGTCGAGACATAAAGATTGATACATTGGACGACTATATTTGGACACCGGAAAGGTTCTAGGTGAGATTGGGACAATACCGGATCACCGGGAGGTTATCGGAACCCCCGGGAGGTATATGGGCCTTATTGGGCCTTAGTGGAAAGGAGGGGAAAGGAGAAAGGGAGGGGCACCCCCCAAGCCCAATCCGAATTGGGAAGGGGGCCGGCCCCCCCTTTCCTTCCTCCCTCCTTCCTCTTCCTTCCCTCTCCTACTCCTAATAGGAAAAAGGGGGAGTCCTACTCCCGGTGGGAGTTGGACTCCCCCCCTTGGGTGTGCCACCCTCCTTGGCCGGCCCCCTCCTCCACTCCTTTATATACGGGGGCAGGGGGCACCCCAGAGACACAACAATTGATCATTGATCTCTTAGCCGTGTGCGGTGCCCCCCCTCCACCATAATCCTCGATAATATTGTAGCGGTGCTTAGGCGAAGCCCTGGGACGGTAGAACATCAAGATCGTCACCACGCCATCGTGCTGACGGAACTCATTCCCGACACTTTGCTGGATCAGAGTACGGGGATCGTCATCGAGCTGGACGTGTGCAAAAACTCGAAGGTGTCGTAGTTTCGGTGCTTGATCGGTCGGGCCGTGAAGACGTACGACTACATCAACCGCGTTGTTATAACGGTTCCGCTTCCGGTCTACGAGGGTACGTAGACAATACTCTCCCCTCTCGTTGTTGTGCATCACCATGATCTTGCGTGTGCGTAGGAAAATTTTGGAAATTACTACGTTCCCCAACAGATGTGTGTGTCCAGGCACCCATTGTATTTTTTTGCTGGCTTGTTGTTGCGTGCATGATTGTTGTGGCTAGCTTGGTGGTAGCATCATACATATTGTTATGGTTGGTTAGCTTCACGCTCTAAAGCTAGGATTTTAATTCTCTGAGTGTAAGTTATGTATTGTTATACTAGATGAAATATACGCAGGCATTGCTAACATGATTTTGCTTATAGGCGGAAGTGTATTTTTTAAATCCATCTGTTCAATTCTTAGGACCATTCTTTACTAGAGGTCTAGAACTATGCAATTTCGTAATTGTGTCAAAGCTCGCTTGGTTGTGCTGTATTGCATTGTGAATGCTATGTTGTTGGGGAATCAGCGAGCTTGGTTATATTTCTGTGGCCGTCATGTTAATTGGTGGCTGTAGCGCTTGCTTGGTAGCTACGAGTTCTTCTTGTGTGTTTGCTTACTGGCTTAGTTGTGTGTGTGTGTGTGTGTCCGGGCACCTGTTATGTTTTTTGCTGGCTTATTGCTGCATGCATGATTGTTGTGACTGGGCGCTAGCTGTTCGGTGCTGGGCTGCTGATGGCATGCTACCTGCTTCAAAAAAAGGAATGAAAGGAAGCATTTGTTCATAGAACAAATATATTTTAAAATTTTCCATGGAAAGCCTGCATATTTAGCAAGGAAAAGGAGTCTAGAGAGCCTTAGATTCTTGTTATGTGTTGATTTTGCAAAATTTCTGCAGCTATATATTTGCTCAATCCAAAAGACAAATTTTACTCAACCTTCAGTATAATGTATTTCTAATTGTTCATAGCTACTTAATTTTTTGTTGTGATTTTGCAAGATATTGAAATTATTGTATTTCGAAATTGTTATATTGATTCCTCGATGCTCTGTTCATGGCTTTTTTTCTTATTTTATCCTTCTTTCTTTGCTTTTTTTCCTTTCCTACAAGAAGATGCCGAGTCATGTAATATGTTCAAAGAAGAGAGAATCTGCATTTTATGAATGCTTTCATCTTTCTTCGTTGTTACTTCAAGTTAGTGAATTCATTTAAGTTGTATTGAGCAGCTTCATGTGCATGGTTTCTTCATCTACACATCTTATTCAGCCATGAGGCCAGTAAGATCTTTTGCCTTTTGGAAAAAGGGAGATGCCATTTAGACCTTACTCTTCCAACTTGATCTTTAACTTGATACTACTATTTCTAAGCATTTTCCCAAGCATTGTTTTATTTGCTTCAGAGAATGAGCTCACCTTATTCAGTGGATGTGTCAAGTAAAAGAATTAGAAACTGAGCAATTAGTTCCACTCTTAAATTTTGTACAGCAGTCCAAATTATCCAATAAATCATTTGTTAGGAGGGTGAAATTATAGAAGCTGAATCAGTTGTTCCAAATTACCCAGTGAGACTTATTCCATTTGTTTATCCTTTTGGCCTTTTAATCAAGAACAATGTTTAGAGATTACATGGTTGTCAAAATTTAGTTCTGTAAAAGAGGAATATCGATATCATGCAATGATCAGTGTAGATTAGGATAGTTATAGAGTTCTTCCTCCGTTTTCATTGAGCAAAGATTGAATATGTATGATTTGTTCTAATACCAAGTAAATCTTGGTCTGCAATGTGTTAGTTTTCCTACTGAGTTTTTTTTTGCTATTTTCATTTAAATTGGTAGTTGATGTGAAAAAGAGTGTGTGTTGGCATGCATGTAACCAAATCATGTATTAATGTGAGGTACTACATATACTTGCCTATCTCTTTCCAGAAGCACGGCCCTCTTGATCCAACTAGAAACATCAAAACAAAATGGGATATCATTGAGTGGACTTCAGATGGCCATGCTGTGAGTACACCATTAGTATCTAAACCTTCTTTGTATAATTAAGACACTTTCTACATATCGCTGCTATATTGATACCACGTGATCACTTAGCATGAGTGTAACTAGCCTATTTGCTCGCCTAACTATGTGATTGCATGGCTTCTCTATTTAAATGAAGAGTTGTGTTTATCATAATATTTATATACCACAGACTTGTTTCTTTCTGTTTATACAATAATGCAGTTCATCTTCTACCATCTGTTTTCTTCATTACATGCCATCTAATTGTTCATCTTTTTTTTCTCTTTCGACGACAAAATAACTTCGCGTTTCGAAATATTTAGTGCGCTATCATGGTCTTTCTTAAGGGTGTTCAGGCCTTTTTTCCTTCTATAAATTAGTGGTCTTCTATTCGTGTTGTGAACCCCAATATGGCATCTCGCCATTCCCCATGATCCACATGTTAAGTATGCATTTATTTAATGATAATATGATATCAACTGCCTTTTCTTCAGGATAATCTGACACCTGATAAGGACCAAGAGAACAACAAAGATGCTAAGAGGCAACCTTTTGGGTTTAAGGATATAAACAACATGGCTTACGAGGATTTGGACTTCTGTTCTTTTAGTTCCGCTCTTAAATCTTTTGGTTCTTGAAGGCTTGTACTTTCCTGGTGGAGTAGGAGCGAAATAATTCAGAGGCTTTAAAGCAACTGCACTTTAGTAGTTAGGATAAATTCTTTGTTTGGTTTGAAATGCTCCCCAATTCCTCCTATTTGATTGATTCATCTGGTGGACATTTGTCAGGAAAACAGAAGGCATATGTATTGTTTGGAGTGAAGCCACCATACAAGTCGATATACTATTAATTATCCCATATGTGGAATTCAAGATATAGAGAAATGTTATTGTTCTTATGCTAATTGGTTCCTTGACCAAATGTACTATAAATGATGTTATTATTGTACAAGATATAGAGAAATGTTATTGTTCTTCAATTATTGGGACTACGACTTGCTGATCAGATGGGAATTTTTTCCTTGTCCATTGAGAGTGATTCTATGGAGATTGTTCAAGCTATTCAGAATCCGGATGACTACCGGGCGTCAGGTGCTGTAATTACTGACGGTTGTCGAAGGTTGATGAGTTCTTTCGGCAAGGCGACAATACATCATTGTGTGCTTGATGTAAACGAGTGTGCTCATACTATTGCTCGTTTTAGTTTCTTGGGTCGGGAGTCAAGGGTGTGGCTTGATAAACCTCTTGATTTCTTGATTCCGCTTATTGTAAAGGATATGATTATGAATTAACTAAAGTCACCAAAGTAAAAAAAACGGTTTTGTCTCTGACCAAACGAAGCTCTCTAGGAAGAAGGGATAAATAAGTGCCGAGGAAAAAGGGCTAAACAAGTCGCTCGATTCATGGGCCAAACTGGCTATCGTACGACTGCTTTGAAATATACATGTGTCTAAGTGACACATAAGTACCTTTTTTCAAACACACAAAAACAAAGCTGATAGAAACACTACTCTTTCTAAAATAGCATAATTATACATATGTTCCTAGGCAAGAAGATGTGTGTGTGTGTGTGTGTGTGTGTATACGGGTCTAAATTCTTACCCCGCGTACTTGCTCAAACAAAAGATTCTCGAAAAATACATATATTTTCAACGCGACGTTGTTTTGAATGAGACACCACACTACCAAAGTAAAATGTGCATGTACATCTTATTGTAGACAATAAATCTATATGTTTTTACTAAAGGGGATTAAATTTGTTACGGTATGTGCATGCTCATAGCTAAAACATGTTATTTACAATGCACACACGGATTAAAAAATATTCATGTATCTTCAGCGGCATGATTTTGGATGGGACTTTGTGCTACCAAATCAGCAGCATGATTTAGGATGGGACTTTGTGCTACCAAATTAGAATTTGTATATACATCTTATTATAGACAATAAAATACCATTGCTTCATACTAAAGGGGGTTAGTTTTGTTACATAGATTTTTTTTAAAATAGAACTCTATCAAATTTAAATGTGTATATACATCTATTGTAGACAACAAGCCCCCATTTTCCCAACTAAGAGAGATTAAATTTGTTTTCATATGTGCTTGTCCATAACAAAATCAATTAAACCATGGATTTCTTTTCATCGCTAACATGGAATCAGTAGGTCTCTGCGCCATTTGGCGCAACGGGTCAAGTAGTATACCAGAAGATGGGCACCGGAGGTGGGCCTGGGTGAGCACAACCCACCAGGACGCACCTGGGCTCCCTGGCGCGCCCAAGTGGGTTGTGCCCACCTGATGGGCCCCCTCTGATAATTATTTTCTCCAATATTCTTCATATATTTGATAAAAAATCTTTGTAAAGTTTCAGCTTGTTTGGAGTTGTGCAGAATAGGTGGCCTGACATAACTTTTCCAGGTCCGGATTTCCAGCTGCCGGAATACTCCCTCTTTGTGTATACCTTGCATATTATGGGAGAAAAGGCATTAGAATTGCTCCAAAAAGCATTATTATGGATAAAAACATCATAAATAACAGTAAGAAAACATGATGCAAAATGGACGTATCACTGAGGTGCTTCGTCGTTGCACCGACGAGCATGGTACCGGGATGCAAGACATGTTGCAAGACTTTGATGATGCTCGGGACTTGAACGATGAGATGGAGGAATCTGCAAAGGCTTTCAAAGAAATGTTGGAGTCTAAATGTCCTCTCCACGAGCACACTGAGCTTTGTTAGCTGGATGCCATCTCACAAATAATGGCTCTGAAGGCTCAATTCAACTTGGGCAGAGAATGCTACGACGCAATGATGACAGTATTTGGATGTTTTCTACCCAAAGGCCATGTACTACCTACAAACATGTACCAGTCAGACAAAATCATCCGTGCTCTGAAGATGCCCTATGAGAAGATACATGCCTGTGAAAAAGGATGTGCCTTATTTAGGCTTCAGTATGCGGACTTGAACTATTGTCCCATTTCCAAGTCATCCAGGTATGTTGTGGTAGACAACGGTATGGGTGAGAAGACGCAGACCAAAATCCTCGTTAATGTTCTTCGGTATATGCCAATCGTACCAAGACTTCAACATCTTTTCATGGTCGAAGAGACGGCCAGACAGATTACATGGCACAAAATGGGTAAAAGAACCCAACTAGATGCAGATGGGAAGCTGATGATGGTGCATACATCGGAGGGTGAAGCATGGAAGCGCTTCGATGCATTACATGATGACAAAGCGGCAGATCCGAGGCATCCTCGAGCGGCATCAGCACGGATGGGTTCAGTGTGTTTGGTCTGACGGTAGCCCAATACAATTGTTGGCCCATATTTCTCTTTCCACTCAATCTCCCCCCCCGGATAGATTATGCAAAGAAAGACATTTTCCTGACGTTGATAATTCCAGGGCCCAACTATCCGGGGAAGAATATGAATGTGTACATGTAGCCGTTGAAGGATGAATTGCAAGAAGCCTATGATAATGGGTTCAAGACATACGACGCCTTTAGCAAACGGAAATTCATAATGCAATGCGCTTGAAGATGGATTTGAAAAATAAAATGAGTATTTGAAAGAAAAAATTAAAAGAATTGAAGAAGAGAAGATGACATTGGAGTTGTATGTTGCCGATGTCGTCGATGATCACAAGATGAAGATGAATGCAATGCGCTTGAAGATGGATGCAATGCACCTGAAGCTTAAGAAGATTAGAAAATATGCCATTGATAATGAGGCTTGGTATCATTATGCCATTGGATCAACTATTACCTTTGTTGCGATCTTCATCACATTCGTTGTGATGAGGGTAAGTTTTCTCTAGTGTTTTGCTTAACAAATGCATACTTAGCTTATTTTCATCCTAATGGCATAATTACCTAAGTTAGATAAAAATGGCATTTTTACCTACGTTAGTTAGAAGAAGAAGAAGAAGAAGATAAAGAAAAGGAGAGGAGAAAAAGAAAGAGAAGAAAATTCTTCTTCTTCTTCTAGCTAGTCTTCTTCTTCTTCTTCTAAATTTCTTCTTTCCCAATTTGCATATTTGCTTTCGATGAGGAAGCTTGCATTTATGGAGTCTACTCTTCTCCTTCTGCTTCCTTTTTATTTTTATTTTGTAGGATGAACAATGTGAAACTTGCTACCTGTATATGTATGTATGGATGAAACCATTGTATACTTGTTGTTGGATATGTTGGCTAGCTATATATGTTGCATATGGACTTTTCATTGGTATGTATATGTGTTGGATGATTATATCCATATGGCAGGGATATGATTTGGTATGTATATGTGTTGTTATGCTTGTTGAAAGTATCTTCAAATGTGTGTGTGTGTATATATATATCTCTGAAATTTTGTCAATTTGAAAGAATTTAAGAAAAAAGGAAAAAACAGGGGTTGTACAGGCCCTTTTCCGTCAGCTGGCAGACGGAAAAGAGGTTTGCCATCAGCCAGCAGACGGCAAAGCTGCCACGTGGCAGCTACCTGTGCAACCTAGGGGCACTGGGCTGGCCTATATGGTTGTTTTGCCGTCCGCTGGTAGACGGCAAAGATGCAAAGGTCTTTGCCATCCGCCAGCAGACGGCAAAGCATGTCGTTAACCCCCTAACGGACCTAACCTGCCACATGTGCCGTCCAGGCTCTTTGCCATCTGCTGGCGGACGGCAAAGAACCCTTTATCATAGCTTATTCAGCCAGACCTGTTACCTTTGCTGTCCGCCAGGCATGCCTTTGCCGTCAGCCATGGCTGACAGCAAAGTGCCTGATTCCTGTAGTGAGAGTTGATGTAGATGCACTCCATGATCGAATCCCCCTTCGGCAGGATGCCGGAAAAGGCCCCAAGGTGGGATCTCACGGGAACAGAAGGTTGCGGTGGTGGAAAAGTGTTTTCGTGGATACTTCTGGTGGTTTGGGAATATATGTGAATATATAGGACGAAGAATTAGGTCAGGGGAGTCATGAGGGGCCCACAAGGCAGGGGACGTGCTCTCCCCCCTTATGGCTGCCTCGTGGCTCTTCCGACTTGATCTCCAAGTCTCCTAGGTGTCTTCTGGTCCAAGAAAAATCACCGTGAAGGTTTTATTCCTTTTGGACTCGGTTTGGTATTCCTTTTCTACGAAACTAAAAAACAAGGAAAAAACAGAAACTGGCACTCGGCTCGAGGTTAATTGGTTAGTCCCAAAAATAATATAAAATAGTATATTAATGCATATAAAGCATCCAAAACAGATAATATAATAGCATGGGACAATCAAAAATTATAGATACGTTGGAGACATATCAAGCATCCCCAAGCTTAACTCCTGCTCGTCCTTGAGTAGGTTAATGATAAAAACAGAATTTTTGATGTGGAATGCTACCTAACATATTTATCCATGTGATTTTATTTATTGTGGCATGAATGTTCAGATCCATGAGATTCAAAACAAAAGTTTAATATTGACATAAAAACAATAATACTTCAAGCATACTAACAAGGCAATTATGTCTTCTCAAAATAACATGGCCAAAGAAAGCTATCCCTGCAAAATCATATAGTCTGGCTATGCTCCATCTTCATCACACAAAATATTCAAATCATGCACAACCCCGATGACAAGCCAAGCAATTATTTCATATTTTTGATGTTCTCAAACTTTTTCAACTTTCACGCAATACATGAGTGTGAGCCATGGACATAGCACTATAGGTGGAATAGAATATGGAGGTTGTGGATAAGACAAGAAGAAGGAGATAGTCTCACATCAACTAGGTGTATCAACGAGCTATGGAGATGCCCATCAATAGATATCAATGTGGGTGAGTAGGGATTGCCATGCATTTGATGCACTAGAGCTATAAGTTTATGAAAGCTCAAAAGAAAACTAAGTGGGTGTGCATCCAACTTCCTTGCTCATGAAAACCTAGGGCAATTTGAGGAAGCCCACTATTGGAATATACAAACCAAGTTCTATAATGAAGAATCCCCACTAACATAGGAAACTGTCAACATAGGAGACTCTCTATCATGAATATCATGGTGCTACTTTGAAGCACAAGTGTGGAAAAAGGATAGTAACATTGCCCCTTCTCTCTTTTTCTCTCATTTTTTGTTTGGCTTCTTTGGCCTCCTTTTTTTCTCTCACATGGGACAATGCTCTAATCATGAAGATCATCACACTTTTATTTACTTACAACTCAAGAATTACAACTCGATACTTAGAACAAAATATGACTCTATATGAATGCCTCTGGCGGTGTACTGGGATGTGCAATGACTCAAGAGTGACATGTATGAAAGAATTATGAAAGGTGGCTTTGCCATATTGAGAATCAAAGAGAGAGAAGAAGCCATCTAGCTACTAGCTATGGACTCGTAGGTCTGTGGTAAACTACTCCCGCTTCATCGGAAGGGCAATAGAGTTGATGTAGATCCCCTCCGTGATCGAATCCCCCTCCGGCAGGATGCCGGAAAAGGCCTCAAGATGGGATCTCACGGGAACAAAAGGTTGCGGTGGTGGAGAAGTGTTTTCGTGGATACTTCTGGTGATTTGGGAATATATGTGAATATATTGTTGGGGAAGTAGTAATTTCAAAAAAAATCCTACGCACACGCAGGATCATGGTGATGCATAGCAACGAGAGGGGGGAGTGTCGTCCACGTACCCTTGTAGACCGTTAAGCGGAAGCGTTATGACAACGTGGTTGATGTAGTCGTACGTCTTCACGATCGACCGATCCTTAGTACCGAACGTATGGCACCTCTGCGTTCAGCACACGTTCAGCTCGGTGATGTCCCGCGAACTCACGATCCAGTAGAGCTCGGGGAAGAGTTTCGTCAGCACGACGGCGTGATGACGATGTTGATGAAGTTACCGCAGCAGGGCTTCACCTAAACACCGCTATAGTATTACCGAGGTGGATTGTGGTGGATGGGGGCACCGCACACGGCTGGGAGAGATCTTTGCGATCAACTTGTGTGTCTAGAGGTGCCCCTGCCCCCGTATATAAAGGAGCAAGGGGGAGAGGCGGCCAGCCAGGAGGAGGCGTGCCAGGGAGGAGTCCTACTCCCACCGGGAGTAGGACTCCCTCCTTTCCTAGTTGGAGTAGGAGAAGGGGGGAGGAGGGAGAGAGGAAGGAAAGGGGGGCGTCGCCCCCCCTGATGGTCCAATTCGGACTAGAGGGAGAGGGGGGGCGCGGCCTGCCCTGGCCGCTCCTCCTTTTCTCCACTAAGGCCCGTCTTGGCCCATTAAACCCCCGGGGGGTTCCAGTAACCCACGGTACTCCGGTAAAATTCCGATTTCACCCGGAACACTTCCGATGTCCAAATATAGGCTTCCAATATATCAGTCTTTATGTCTCGACCATTTCGAGACTCCTCTTCATGTCCGTGATCACATCCGGGACTCCGGACTTCCTTTGGTACATCAAAACACATAAACTCATAATATAACCGTCATCGAACTTTAAGCGTGCGGACCCTACGGGTTCGAGAACTATGTAGACATGACCGAGACATGTCTCCGATCAATAACCAATAGCGGAACCTGGATGCTCATATTGGTTCCTACATATTCTACGAAGATCTTTATCGGTCAAACCGCACAGCACTATACGTTGTTCTCTTTGTCATCGGTATGTTACTTGCCCAATATTCGATCGTCGGTATCCAATACCTAGTTCAATCTCGTTACCGGCAAGTCTCTTTACTCGTTCCGTAATACATCACCCCGTAACTAAATCATTAGTTATCATGCTTGCAAGGCTTATAGTGATGTGTATTACTGAGAGGGCCCAGAGATACCTCTCCGACAATTGGAGTGACAAATCCTAATCTTGATATATGCCAACTCAACAAGTACCATCGGAGACACCTGTAGAGCACCTTTATAATCACCCAGTTACATTGTGTCGTTTGGTAGCACACAAAGTGTTCCTCAGGTATTCGGGAGTTGCATAATCTCATAGTCATAAGAACATGTATAAGTCATGAAGAAAGCAATAGGAGTAAACAAACTATCAAGTGCTAAGCTAACGGAATGGGTCAAGTCAATCACATCATTCTCCTAATGATGTGATCCCACTGATCAAATAACAACTCATGTCTATGCTTAGGAAACTTAACCATCTTTGATCAATGAGCTAGTCAAGTAGAGGCATACTAGTGACACTATGTTTGTCTATTTATTCACACATGTATTATGTTTCCGGTTAATACAATTCTAGCATGAATAATAAACATTTATCATGAAATAAGGAAATAAATAATAACTTTATTATTGCCTCTAGGGCATATTTCCTTCAGTCTCCCACTTGCACTAGAGTCAATAATCAAGATTACACAGTAATGATTTTAACACCCATGGAGCCTTGGTGCTGATCATGTTTTGCTCGTGGAAGAGGCTTAGTCAACAGGTCTGCAACATTCAGATCCGTATGTATCTTGCAAATCTCTATGTCTCCCGCCTGGACTTGATCCCGAATGGAGTTGAAGCGTCTCTTGATGTGCTTGGTTCTCTTGTGAAATTTGGATTCCTTTGCCAAGGCAATTGCACCAGTATTGTCACAAAAGATTTTCATTGGACCCGATGCACTAGGTATTACACCTAGATCGGATATGAACTCCTTCATCCAGACTCCTTCATTCGCTGCTTCCGAAGCAGCAATGTACTCCGCTTGACATGTAGATCCCGCCACGACGCTCTGTTTTGAACTGCTCCAACTGAGAGCTCCACCGTTTAATATAAACACGTATCCGGTTTGTGATTTAGAATCGTCCGGATCAGTGTCAAAGCTGGCATCAACGTGACCATTTATGATGAGCTCTTTGTCACCTCCATAAATGAGAAACATATCCTTGGTCCTTTTCAGGTACTTCAGGATGTTCTTAACCGCTGTCCAGTGATCCACTCCTGGATTACTTTGGTACCTCCCTGTTAAGCTAATTGCAAGGCACACATCAGGTCTGGTACACAGCATTGCATACATGATAGAGCCTATGGCTGAAGCATAGGGAACACTTTTCATTTTCTCTCTATCTTCTGCAGTCGTCGGGCATTGAGTCTTACTCAACTTCACACCTTGTAACACAAGCAAGAACCCTTTCTTAGCTTGATCCATTTTGAACTTCTTCAAAACTTTATCAAGGTATGTGCTTTGTGAAAGTCCAATTAAGCGTCTTGATCTATCTCTATAGATCTTGATGCCAATATATAAGCAGCTTCACCGAGGTCTTTCATTGAAAAACTTTTATTCAAGTATCCTTTTATGATGTCCAGAAATTCTATATCATTTCCAATCAACAATATGTCATCCACATATAATATTAGAAATGCTACAGAGCTCCCACTCACTCTCTTGTAAATACAGGCTTCTCCAAAAGTCTGTATAAAACCATATGCTTTGATCACACTATCAAAACGTTTATTCCAACTCCGAGATGCTTGCACCAGTCCATAAATGGATCGCTGGAGCTTGCACACTTTGTTAGCTCCCTTTGGATCGATAAAACCTTCAGGTTGCATCATATACAACTCTTCTTCTAGAAATCCATTCAGGACTGCAGTCTTTACATCCATTTTCCAAATCTCATGATCATAAAATGCGGCAATTGCTAACATGATTTGGACGGACTTAAGCATCGCTACGAGTGAGAAGGTCTCATCGTAGTCAACTCCTTGAACTTGTCGAAAACCATTTGCAACAAGTCGAGCTTTGTAGACAGTAACATTACTGTCAGCGTCTGTCTTCTTCTTGAAGATCCATTTGTTCTCGATGGCTTGTCAATCATCTGGCAAGTCAACCAAAGTCCACACTTTGTTCTCATACATGGATCCCATCTCAGACTTCATGGCCTCAAGCCATTTTGCGGAATCTGGGCTCATCATCGCTTCTTCATAGTTTGTAGGTTCGTCATGGTCAAGTAACATGACCTCCAGAACTGGATTACCATACCACTCTGGCGTAGATCTTGCTCTGGTTGACCTACGAGGTTCGGTAGTAATTTGATCTGAAGTTTCATGATCATCATCATTAGCTTCCTCACTAATTGGTGTGGATGTCACAGGAACCGGTTTCTGTGATGAACTACTTTCCAATAAGGGAGAAGGTATAGTTACCTCATCAAGTTCTACTTTCCTCCCACTCACTTCTTTCGAGAGAAAATCCATCTCTAGAAAGGATCCATTCTTAGCAACGAATATCTTGCCTTCGGATCTGTGATAGAAGGTGTACCCAATATTTTCCTTTGGATATCCTATGAAGACACATTTCTCCAATTTGGGTTCGAGCTTATCAGGTTGAAGCTTTTTCACATAAGCATCGCAGCCCCAAACTTTAAGAAACGACAACTTTGGTTTCTTGCCAAACCATAGTTCATAAGGTGTCCTCTCAGCGGATTTTTATGGTGCCCTATTTAACGTGAATGCAGCCGTCTCTAAAGCATAACCCCAAAATGATTACGACGTTCGGACACACCATTACGCTGTGGAGTTCCGGGTGGCGTGAGTTGCGAAACTATTCCGCATTGTTTCAAATGTAGGCCAAACTCACAACTCAAATATTCTCCTCCACGATCAGATTGCAGAAACTTTATTTTCTTGTTACGATGATTTTCCACTTCACTCTGAAATTCTTTGAACTTTTCAAATGTTTCAGACTTATGTTTCATTAAGTAGATATACCCATATCTGCTCAAATCATCTGTGAAGGTGAGAAAATAATAATACCCGCCGCAACCCTCAATATTCATCGGACCACATACATCAGTATGTATGATTTCCAACAAATCTGTTGCTCGCTCCATAGCTCTGGAGAACGACGTTTTAGTCATCTTGCCCATAAGGCATGGTTTGCAAGTACCAAGTGATTCCAAAAGTCCATCAGTATGGAGTTTCTTCATGAGCTTTATAACAATATGACCCAAACGGCAGTGCCACAAATAAGTTGCACTATCATTATCAACTCTGCATCTTTTGGCTTCAACATTATGAATATGTGTATCACTACTATCGAGATTCAATAAGAATAGACCACTCTTTAAGGGTGCATGACCATAAAAGATATTACTCATATAAATAGAACAACCATTATTATCTGATTTAAATGAATAACCGTCTCGCATAAAACAAGATCCAGATATAATGTTCATGCTTAACGCTGGCACCAAATAACAATTATTTAGGTCTAAAACTAATCCCGAAGGTAGATGTAGAGGTAGCATGCCGACGGTGATCACATCGACTTTGGAACCATTTCCCACGCGCATCATCACCTCGTCCTTAGCCAGTCTTCGCTTAATCCGTAGTCACTATTTCGAGTAGCAAATATTAGCAACAAAACCAATATCAAATACCCAGGTGCTACTGCGAGCTCTGGTAAGGTACACATCAATAACATGTATATCTCATATACCTTTGTTCACTTTGCCATCCTTCTTATCTGCCAAATACTTGGGTCAGTTCCGCTTCCAGTGACCAGTCTGTTTGCAGTAGAAGAACTCAGTCTCAGGCTTAGGTCCAGACTTGGGTTTCTTCTCCTGAGCAGCAACTTGTTTGCCGTTCTTCTTGAAGTTCCCCTTCTTCTTCCCTTTGCCCTTTTCCTTGAAACTGGTGGTCTTATTGACCATCAACACTTGATGCTCCTTCTTGATTTCTACCTCCGCAGCCTTTAGCATCGTGAAGAGCTCGGGAATAGTCTTATTCATCCCTTGCATATTATAGTTCATCACGAAGCTTTTGTAGCTTGGTGGCAGTGATTGAAGAACTATGTCAATGACACTATCAACAGGAAGATTAACTCCCAGTTGAGTCAAGTGATTATGATACCCAGACATTTTGAGTATATGCTCACTGACAGAACTATTCTCCTCCATCTTGCAGCTATAGAACTTATTGGAGACTTCATACCTCTCAATCCGGGCATTTGCTTGAAATATTAACTTCAACTCCTGGAGCATCTCATATGCTCCATGACGTTCAAAACGTCGTTGAAGTCCCGGTTCTAAGCCGTAAAGCATGGCACACTGAACTATCGAGTAGTCATCAGCTTTACTCTGCCAAATGTTCTTAACGTTGTCAAAAGCATCTGCAGCAGGCCTGGCACCCAGCGGTGCTTCCAGGACGTAATTCTTCTATGCAGCAATGAGGATAATCCTCAAGTTATGGACCCAGTCCGTGTAATTGCTACCATCATCTTTCAACTTTGCTTTCTCAATGAACGCATTAAAATTCAACGGAACAACAACACGGGCCACCTATCTACAACAACATAGATAAGCAAAATACTATCAGGTACTAAGTTCATGATAAATTTAAGTTCAATTAATCATATTACTTAAGAACTCCCACTTAGATAGACATCCCTCTAATCATCTAAGTGATCACGTGACCCATATCAACTAAACCATAACCGATCATCACATGAAATGGAGTAGTTTTCAATGGTGAACACCACTATGTTGATCATATCTACTATATGATCCACGCTCGACCTTTCGGTCTCAGTGTTCTGAGGCCATATCTGCATATGCTAGGCTCGTCAAGTTTAACCCGAGTATTCTGCGTGTGCAAAATTGGCTTGCACCCGTTGTAGATGCACGTAGAGCTTATCACACCCGATCATCACATGGTGTCTCGGCACGATGAACTTTGGCAACGGTGCATATTCAGGGAGAACACTTTTATCTTGAAATTTAGTGAGAGATCATCTTATAATGCTACCGTCAAACAAAGCAGAATAAGATGCATAAAGGATAAACATCACATGGAATCAATATAAGTGATACGATATGGCCATCATCATCTTGTGCTTGTGATCTCCATCTCCGAAGCACCGTCATGATCACCATCGTCACCGGCGCGACACCTTGATCTCCATCGTAGCATCGTTGTCGTCTCGCCAACTATTTCTTCTACGACTATCGCTACCGCTTAGTGATAAAGTAAAGCAATTACAGGGCGATTGCATTGCATACAATAAAGCGACAACCATATGGCTCCTGCCAGTTGCCGATAACTCTGTTACAAAACATGATCATCTCATACAATAAATATAGCATCATGTCTTGACCATATCACATCACAACATGCCCTGCAAAAACAAGTTAGACGTCCTCTACTTTGTTGTTGCAAGTTTTACGTGGCTGCTACAGGCTGAGAGAGAATCATTCTTACCTACGCATCAAAACCATAACGATAGTTCGTCAAGTTGGTGCTGCTTTAACCTTCTCAAGGACCGGGCGTAGCCACACTAGGTTCAACTAAAGTTGGAGAAACTGACACCCTCCAGCCACCTGTGTGCAAAGCATGTCGGTAGAACCAGTCTCGCGTAAGTGTACGCGTAATGTCGGTCCGGGCCCCTTCATCCAACAATACTGCCGAACCAAAGTATGACATGCTGGTAAGCAGTATGACTTGTATCGCCCACAACTCACTTGTGTTCTACTCGTGCAAATAACATCAACGCATAAAACCAGGCTCAAATGCCACTATTGGGGAATGTAGTAATTTCAAAAAAAATCCTACACACACGCAGGATCATGGTGATGCATATCAACGAGAGGGGAGAGTGTCGTCCACGTACCCTTGTAGACCGTTAAGCGGAAGTGTTATGACAACGCGGTTGATGTAGTCGTTCGTCTTCACGATCGACCGATCCTCAGTACCGAACGTACGGCACCTCCGCGTTCAGCACACGTTCAGCTCGGTGACATCCCACGAACTCATGATCCAGTAGAGCTCGGGGAAGAGTTTTGTCAGCATGACAGCGTGGTGATGAAGTTACCGCAGTAGGGCTTCTCCTAAACACCGCTACAGTATTACCGAGGTGGATTATGGTGGAGGGGGGCACTGCACACGGCTGGGAGAGATCTTTGCGATCAACTTGTGTGTTTAGAGGTGCCCCCTGCCCCCGTATATAAAGGATCAACGGGGGAGAGGCGGCCGGCCAGGAGGAGGCGCGCTAGGGAGGAGTCCTACTCCCACCGGGAGTAGGACTCCCTCCTTTCGTAGTTGGAGTAAGAGAAGGGGGAAGGAGGAGGGAGAGAGGAAGGAAAGGGGGCGCCCCCCCCCCCTCCTTGTCCAATTTCGACTAGAGGGAGAGGGGCGCGGCCTACCCTGGCCGCCCCTCCTCTTCTCCACTAAGGCCCATGTTGGTCCATTAAACCCTCGGGGGGGTCCGGTAACCCCCGGTACTCCGGTAAAATCCCGATTTCACCCGGAACACTTCCGATATCCAAATATAGGCTTCCAATATATCAATATTTATGTCTCGACCATTTAGAGACTCCTCGTCATGTTCGTGATCACATCCAGGACACCGAACTTCCTTCGGTACATCAAAACACATAAACTCATAATATAAGTGTCATTGAACTTTAAGCGTGCGGACCCTACGGGTTCGAGAACTATGTAGACATGACCGAGACATGTCTCCGGTCAATAACCAATAGCGGATCCTGGATGCTCATATTGGTTCCTACATATTCTACGAAGATCTTTATCAGTCAAACCGCACAACACTTTACGTTGTTCTCTTTGTCATCGGTATGTTACTTGCCCGAGATTCGATCGCCGGTATCCAATACCTAGTTCAATCTCGTTACCGGCAAGTATCTTTAATCGTTCCGTAATACATCACCCCGTAACTAACTCATTAGTTATCATGCTTGCAAGGCTTATAGTGATGTGCATTACCGAGAGGGCCTAGAGATACCTCTCCGACAATCGGAGTGACAAATACTAATCTTGATCTATGCCAACTCAACAAGTACCATCGGAGACACTTGTAGAGCACCTTTATAATCACCCAGTTACGTTGTGCTGTTTGGTAGCACACAAAGTGTTCCTCAGGTATTCGGGAGTTGCATAATCTCATAGTCATAAGAACATGTATAAGTCATGAAGAAAGCAATAGGAGTAAACAAACGATCAAGTGCTAAGCTAACGGAATGGGTCAAGTCAATCACATCATTCTCCTAATGATGTGATCCCATTGATCAAATAACAACTCATGTCTATGGTTAGGAAACTTAACCATCTTTGATCAATGAGCTAGTCAAGTAGAGGCATACTAGTGACACTATGTTTGTCTATGTATTCACACATGTATTATGTTTCTGGTTAATACAATTCTAGCAGGAATAATAAACATTTATCATGAAATAAGGAAATAAATAATAACTTTATTATTGCCTCTAGGGCATATTTCCTTCATATATAGGACGAAGAATTAGGTCAGGTGAGTCACGAGGGGCCCACAAGGCAGGGGCGCGCCCTCCCCCCTTGTGGCCATCTCGTGGCTCTTCCGACTTGATCTCCAAGTCTCCTGGGTGTCTTTTGATCCAAGAAAAATCATCGCGAAGGTTTTATTCCGTTTGCTATTCCTTTTCTATGAAACTCAAAAAGAAGGGAAAATAGAAACTAGCTTTGGACTCTAGGTTAATAGGTTAGTCCCAAAAATAATATAAAATAGCATATTATTGCATATAAAACATCCAAAACAGATAATATAATAGCATGGAACAATAAAAAATTATAGATACGTTGGAGACATATCAACATGCTTTTCCATAAACCATTTTATATGGAGACATACCCACAGGGTTTTTATAAGCAATTCTATAAGCCCATAATGCATCATCTAGCACTACTGCAGGTTGCTGCTAACGCGACACTACGATCAGAGACCATTTGACAAAACTGTGTGCGATGCATTAATCGCAAATGGTGGTGTAAAAAACCCGTCAAAAAAGGTGCAAAACGTTTGTGTTGACGGATGCATCAAACACGGTTCAAATTTTAGTTGCGTGTGCGATGCAGGGCATATGGTTCAGTTCAATTAACTGTTTGCGATGTGGCACAACAAAAGAAACGGGCAGCCAGATGAAGGCATGTGCGATATACAGCTTACGGTTCACTCGGACAAACTGTTTGTGATTAGTCAACATAACATAAACAGTCGGCCAGATCAAGGTGTGTGATATACGGCATATGGTTCACTCGGATGAACTGTTTTCGATTAGGTAAAACAATAAAAACGGTTCAACCAGATCAAGGTGTGTGCAATGGAGGGCATACAGTTCATTCCGATAAACTGTTTGTGTTGAGCCAAGAGAACATAAATGTTTCACATAAACAAGATGTGTGTAATATGCGGCAATCATCCAATTACATAGGTGGCTAGTACACACATGACATGTCCACACACCAAAGTAAACTATTACATGCATAATTAACTAGGATAAATGACCATCTAATCATCATCTACTTCTTATGCTAGCTCGATGTTCCTTCTATTCTAAGTTTCCATTAATTGATGGCATTTTATGAACACGCCACCATTTCCCACCATTCCCTCACAGGTTTCCCGCCACCCAGCGATATTGCACATACATCTATGTGGCGCGTGACGTACGGAGGCAACAAGCGCAACCTGTAGCACATCCACCTTTTCCAAGCATGCCAACCCACCCAAGCATTGCCTCTGCCATCAACCTCGTCGACGAGGAAAACGAGCAGGTGCCACGGCCCGTCGAGGCCGAGGCGCTCCCCGGCAACGTGATGAACGACGCCGTGATACGCGTCATCGTCAGGGTTGAGCAGACCCTTGGCACATGGCGCTTCAGCGCCGCGGATTGATACGTCTCCAACGTATCTATAATTTTTGATTGTTTCATGTTGTTATATTATCAATCTTGGATGTTCTATAATCATTTTATATCATTTTTTGGTACTAACCTATTGACATAGTGCCCAATGCCAGTTCCTGTTTTTCCGTGTTTTTTACATCACAGAAAATCAATATCAGACGGAGTCCAAATGCCACGAAACTTTAAGAAGATTTTTTATGGACCAGAAGGAACAAGTTGGGCCTTGGTAGCACCTGGGGGAAGTCCCGATGAAGGGATAACCCACCAGGACGCGCTAGGAGGCCCAGGCTCGCCCTGGTTGGTTGTGCCCACCTCGGATGCCCCTCGGACCGCCTCTTTGCTCTATAAATACCCAAATATTCCCAAAAACCTAGGGGAGTCGACGAACTATTCATCCAGCCGCCGCAGAGTCCAGAACCACTAGATCCAATCTAGACACCATCTCAGATGGGGTTCACCACCTCCATTGGTGCCTCTTCGATGATGCGTGAGTAGTCCTTTGTAGACCTTCGGGTCCGTAGTTAGTAGCTACATGGCTTCATCTCTCTCTCTCTCTCTTTCTCTCTCTCTCTCTCTCTCTCTCTTGATTCTCAATACAATGGTCTCTTGGAGATCCATGTGATGTAACTCTTTTTGCGGTGTGTTTGTTGGGATCTGATGAACTTTGAGTTTTTGATTAGTCATATCTTTTTATATCCATGAAAGTTATTTGAGTTTCTTTGATCTCTTATATGCGTGATCTCTTATATCCTCATATTTCTTCTTCGATATTTGGGTTTTGTTTGGCACACTTGATCTATTTATCTTTCAATGGGAAGAGGGGCCCCGTAGTGGGTTCGATCTTACGGTGCTTGATCCCAGTGACAGAAAAGGGAACCGACACGTATGTATCGTTGCTACTAGTGATAATAAGACGAGATCTATATCTACGCGATAGATAAGCGGATCTTGTCTACATCATGTCATCATTCTTATTGCATTACTCCGTTTTTCCATGAACTTAATACACTAGATGCATGCTGGATAGCGGTTGATGTGTGGAGTAATAGTAGATGCAGGCAGGAGTCGGTCTACTAATCTTGGACGTGATGCCTACGTAATGATCATTGCCTGGATATTGTCATAATTACTTGAGGTTCTATCAATTGTCCAACAGTAATTTGTTTACCCACCGTTTGCTATCTTTTCTCGAGAGAAGCCACTAGTGAAACCTACGGCCCCCGGGTCTTCTTCCTCATATATTTGCTTGCGATCTACTTTTCCTTTGCATTTTTATTCGGATCTATTAAACCAAAAATACAAAAATATTTTGCTGCAATTTATTTTATTTGCGATCTATTATTTCAATTTACTACAATTTTCTGGCATCGTTAACCGAAAGGGGTTGACAACTTCTTTAACACGTCGGGTTGCGAGGTGTTATTATTTGTGTGCAGGTGCTATTTACGTTGTGTTGCTTGGTTTTCCTACTGGTTCAATAACCTTGATTTCTTCACTGAGGAAAATACCTACCGTCCATGTGCTGCATCATCCCTTCCTCTTTGGGGAAATACCGACGTAGTCCTAGCAGACAGGAGCTTTTGTGGCGCTATAACCAGAGAGCAATCAAAAGGAATTTCTGGCGCCGTTGCTGGGGAGGATCTTCTTTATAACCAGGTTCCTAATCACAAATCTCATCTCCTTGCAATTTACATTATTTGCCATTTGCCTCTCGTTTTCCTCCCCCCCCCCCACTTCACAAAAATTTGCAGTTTTATTCGCCTCTTTTTTTTCGTTCGCCATTTTCTTGTCAGATCTATCCTTTGCTTGCAATCATGAGTGATTTCGGTATGACACCAACATATGATGGCCTAAATCCTAAAATAGGATGTACGGGCAATCTGGATGTTAAAACTTTTATCTTGGGGCAAGGGAACGTTATGGGAAAAGAACGTATCCAAGAATTTTCCAGTTGTGTGGGAAATTTGAGTCTTGATGATCCTCATGTACTTAAAACTACTAGATCTTATGCGGATGCTATTTCAACACTAGTTCTGAAATTTGAAAGTAAATTTATTCGTACCCATCCTACCTTGCAAAGATTTTTTTGAGCTCCCCGTTATAAAGAATCCTAGAGCTAAAAAGTTGGTCACTCTTGTTCTTATGAATGAGTTTGACTACATAATACGGGAAGCTAGGGAAATCTTTGATTTTTATGATATGAATCGTGAAAAACCTGTGATACATGAAATTCTTTACAATAGTGACTATGCTTTTAAGACATTTGCTTGGGGACAATAAAATCTTTGATGAGAATCTTAAAAAGGAAGTCCCAGTTCTAGATATAATCCAACAAGCTTTCAATAATGTTAATCAACATTACTCTTGGATTGTTGCGGGAAATCAAAAGGGGTATGATGAGAACCAACTTAGGATTGCTAAGGCCTCCATGGATAACATGTTTTATGTTGTGTTTACAAAGCCTCATGATGAAAATACCTCTAAGAAAGTCAAGAAGAAGGATGGCAAATTTTAGATCCTTACTTTATGCCTAGCTAAGAGCGTAAAACTATAGCGCTTGTTAGGAAGCAACCCAATGAATAAAATTTATTTTTGCCTTTTGCTTTCTGTTCTTGTGTGTTAACACAATTATGCTACTATTATGATTGTGTTTTTATGTTTTAATTAGTGTTTGTGCCAAGTAAAGCCCTTATGATCTTCTTGGGTGATAGTTGTTTGATCTTGCTGAAAAAACAGAAACTTTTACGCTCACAAAATTAATTTTCATCTTTTACCAGAGAGCGATAAAATACCCATTCCACTTGCAGTAGATCAATATACAAATTTCTTAGGACGACCTAAATTTTCAGAATTTTTGGAATTACAGAAGTTTTCGAAATAGTCAGATTGCTACAGACTGTTCTATTTTGACAGATTCTGTTTTCTTTGTGTTGTGTGCTTATTTTGATGGCTCTATGATTTTCTTTGATGAGTTTTTGTCATATAAAAGTTGGAATATAGTAAATATAATACAAAAACAAAATATGAATTGATTTTATACAACGCTTATAGTAGTGGTTTATTATTCTTATACTAACGGATCTCATGAAGGTTTTGTTGATTTTTGTGTGATTGAAGTTTTCAAGTTTTGGGTTATCTTACGATGGATGAAGGAAGGATGGAAGAGCCTAAGCTTAGGTATGCCCCGGCATCCCAAGCTATTATCCAAAAATGAGCAACCAACTAAGCTTGGGGATGCCCCCGAGTGGCATCCCCGCTTTGTTCCAATAACTATCAGTATTTTACTGGAGACTATATTTGTATTCGTCACATGATATGTGTTTTGCTTGGAGCGTCTTGTATGATATGAGTCTTTGCTTGTTTTATTTTGTGTTTTAAGTCATCAATCCTTGCTGGACACACCTGTTTGAGAGAGCCAAAATTATGTCATGACTTGTTAGAATTGCTCTCTATGCTTCACTTAAATCTTTTATGGGCTAGGACTTGCTCTAGTGCTTCAATTATATCTTTTTGAGCACAGTGTGCTTAGTAGTTTTGAAGAAATTCTCTCTTGCTTCACTTAGATTTATTTGAGAGTTAGTAAAATTTTGAAGAAATTCTCTCTTGCTTCACTTAAATTATTTTGAGAGAAAGAAATATTATGCTCATGATCTTCACTTATATTTGTTTGAGCTTATGAAAAGCAACACATGAAATTAGTCCCAAAGTGATAGATATCCAAGAAGGATAAAGAAAATAAAAATGTCATGAAGATCATTGGACAAAATAAACTTGATTCTTAGTAATAGTTTTGAGATATGATTATGTGATATGTGAGTTATGTTGATGAGTAATTATGCTCTAGTAGGAATATTGGTGTTAAGGTTTGTGATTCCCGAAGCATGCAGGTATAGTCTCTCGTTATCCTATAATGTTGGAGCATAATTTATTTTTGATTATCTTCCTTATGAGTGGCGGTCGGGGACAAGCGATGGTCTTTTCCTACCAATCTATCCCCCTAGGGGCATGCGTAGTAGTACTTTGTTTAGAGGGCTAATAAACTTTTGCAATAAGTATATGAGTTCTTTATGACTAATGTGAGTCCATGGATTATACACACTCTTACCTTTTCGCAATTTGCTAGCCTCTATGGTACCATGCATTGCCCTTTCTCACATTGAGACGTGGTGCAAACTTCGCAGGTGCATCCAAACCCCGTGATATGATACGATCTATCACACATAAGCCTCATTATATCTTCCTCAAAATAGCCACCATACCTACCTATTATGGCTTTTCCATGGCCATTCCGAGATATATTGCCATGCAACTTCAACCGTTTTCGTTTGATGACTTGAGCATTCATTGTCATATTGCTTTGCATGATCATATAGCTGACATATTGTTTGTGGCTCGGCCACCGCTCATCATTTTTCATACATGTTACGCTAGATCATTGCCAGTGGCATTCATATAGAGTCATACTTGTCATAGGTATCGAGTTGTAATTTTTGTTTCTTTTGAGTTATAAGTAAAAAGAAGTGTGATGATCATCATTATTCATTTTTAGAGCAGTGCCCCAGTGAGGAAAGGATGATGGAGACTATGATTCTCCCACAAGTCGGGATGAGACTCCGGACAATGAGAGAAAAAGAAAAAAAGGAAAAGGGAAAAAAATAAAAAAGGAAAAAAGGAAAAAAAATAAACAAAGAGAGAAGGGGCATTGCTAGTATCCTTTACCACACTTGTGCTTCAAAGTAGCACCATGTTTTTCATATGGAGAGTCTCCTATGTTGTCACTTCCATATACTAGTGGGAATTTTCCATTATAGGATTAGATGCACACCCACTTAGTTTTCATATTGAGCTTTCATACACTTATAGCTCTTAGTGCATTCGTTGCATGGCAATCCCTACTCCTCACGTTGATATCGATTGATGGGCATCTCCATAGCCTGTTGGTTAGCCGCATCGATGTGAGACTTTCTTACTTTTTGTCTTCTCTATATTTACCCCTATCATCATACTCTATTCCACCCGTATTGCTATATCCATGGCTTGCGCTCATGTATTCCGTAAGAGTTGAAAAAGCTGAAGCGCGTTAAAAAGTACCAACCAATTGCTCATGGTTGTGCATGATAAATACTTTGTGTTAGGAAGACAGAGCATGACAAGACTATATGATTTTGCAGGGATAACTTATTTTAGCATTGATATTTTGAAAGACATGGTTGCTTGTTGATATGCTTGAGTATCTAAATTATTATGTCAACACTAGACTATTGCTTTGAACCACATAAAAAGTCCAATTGTCCATGCTATAAAGAGAAGAATAAGATATGACATGTTAAACAACACTCCACATCAAAAATTCTGTTTTTATCACTTACCTACTCGAGGACGAGTAGAAGTTAAGCTTGGCGATGCTGATACGTCTCCAACGTATCTATAATTTTTGATTGTTTCATGTTGTTATATTATCCATCTAGGATGTTCTATAACCATTTTATAGTCATTTTATATCATTTTTTGGTACTAACCTATTGACATAGTGCCAAGTGCCAGTTCCTCCTTTTTTCGTGTTTTTTACATCACAGAAAATCAATATCAGACGGATTCCAAATGCCACGAAACTTTATGGAGATGTTTGATGGACCAGAAGGAACAAGTTGGGCCCTGGTAGCACCTGGGGGAAGTCCCGAGGAGGGGACAACCCACCAGGGCGCGCCAGGAGGCCCTAGCATGCCCTGGTGGGTTGTCCCCTCCTCGTGTGCCCCCCGGACCGCCTCTTTGCTCTATAAATACCCAAATATTCCCAAAACCCTAGGGGAGTCAACAAAATATTCATCCAGCCGCCGCAGAGTCCATAACCACCAGATCCAATCTAGACACCATCTCGGATGGGGTTCACCACCTCCATTGGTGCCTCTCCGATGATGCGTGAGTAGTTCTTTGTAGACCTTCGGGTCTGTAGTTAGTAGCTAGATGGCTTCATCTCTCTCTCTCTCTCTTGATTCTCAATACAATGGTCTCTTGGAGATCCATATGATGTAACTCTTTTTGCAGTGTGTTTGTTGGGATCTAATGAACTTTGAGTTTATGATCAGTCATATCTTTTTATATCCATGAAAGTTATTTGAGTTTCTTTGATCTCTTATATGCATGATATCTTATAGCCTCGTATTTCTTTTCTGATATTTCGGTTTTGTTTCACTGACTTGATCTATTTATCTTGCAATGGGAAGAGATGCCCGGTAGTGGGTTCGATCTTACGGTGCTTGATCCCAGTGACAGAAAAGGGAACCGACACGTATGTATCGTTGCTACTAAGGATAAAAAGACGGGATCTATATTTATGCAATAGATAAACGGATCTTGTCTACATCATGTCATTGTTCTTATTGCATTAGTTCTTTTTCCATGAACTTAATACACTAGATGCATGCTGGATGACGGTCGATGTGTGGAGTAATAATAATAGATGCAGGCAGGAGTCGGTCTACTAATCTTGGACGTGATGCCTATGTAATGATCATTGCCTGGATATCATCATAATTATTTAAGGTTCTATCAATTGCCTAATAGTAATTTTTTTACCCGCCGTTTGCTATCTTTTCTCGAGAGAAGCCACTAGTGAAACCTACGGCCCTCGGGTCTTCTTCCTTATATATTTGCTTGCGATCTACTTTTTCTTTGCATTTTTATTCAGATCTATTAAACCAAAAATACAAAAAATACTTTGCTGCAATTTATTTTATTTGTGATCTATTATTTCAATCTACTACAATTTTCTGGCATTGTTACCCGAAAGGGATTGACAACCCCTTTAACACGTCAGGTTGCGAGGTGTTGTTATTTGTGTGCAGTTTTGTTTACGTTGTGTTGCTTGGTTCTCCTACTGGTTCGATAACCTTGGTTTCTTCACTGAGGGAAATACCTACCGTCGCTATGATGCATCATCCCTTCCTCTTTGGGGAAATACCGACGTAGTCCTAGCAGACAGGAGCTTTTGTGGCGCTATAACTAGAGAGCAATCACGGATCAAGATAGGCATGTCAGCGCGAAAAGGCTGCATCTCACCGCACAATAGGATCGATGGCGCGCAGCAGAGCAAGCTAGGCGCGTCCGCGCCGATAGGCTGTAGCTCGCCGCACGGCGAGACCGTTGGAGCGCCGCGGAGCAAGAGGAGCGGCACGCCGCACAGCAAGAGCGGATCCATCAGCGCTTGCCTGCTATTAACAAGGCGTCACAGCTGGGTGCACTTCCCGTCAGTACCCCCATTCCTCGCCAGGAGAGGGCAGAGGCCCTCTGTGCCGTACTTGCACCAAAGGACGGTCGCACCGTACTTGCACCGGACGCCCGCCGCACCGTTTGCCTTATCTGTGGCCCACTCGACGCCAACGCGCTGGTCGGTATGCTCGACCGCCTCCTTGGCCCAGGTGTCCACCTGGGCATAGTAGAGGAACATGGTCGTCGCATCCTCGAGCTAGTGATCTCCGATGAAATAGCCAACTTGGAGCTCGAGATCGCGCTCCAGATGTACCACGAGCGTATCAACCGCTTGGACGAACGCTTGCATGAGTTCATGCAGAGCCAGGAACTACCGTAGTCAAGGGTTGTTGGTCATGGTCTCATGGACGCGTTTTATTTTGTTGAGTCGTTTCGATGTGGATAGCTATGTATTCACATCAATCATAGTATTGCTTTGTTTCAATGTGTGTACTCTGTTTTCTGTTCTTATATGTTTTGTTTCAATGTGTGTGTATATGATTTCCATTCTGTATATGTGGATGATAACAGCTAGATCCAAATTATTATACAAAAACAGATAGAACATGGAATTCATAATATATATATATATATTAATTGTTCATTAGTTCATCACAGAATATATATATATATATATATATATATATATAATATCATTACATATACGTGATGATACTTAACTACTAGGTACAATGCATAAAATTGAAAACAAACAATACTAAAACTAATAATCTCTCATGGGGCCAGTATTCCGGCAGCCCTTCGCCAGCAGCTCCCTGGTGCGCAGCATCTTCCGAGTGCGGAGGCAGTACTCCGCCTCCTCCGCCTCGCAGCGCTTGACGTACCGATCTGCCTCTTGCTGGTGGACGACCCATGAACGATCTTGCCATTTTGTTGGGCGCCCACCGGAGCTCCTCGTCGGTGGAACGCTGGAGCTTACCGACCCACCTCCACACAATGATGAGGCGCCCGGTGCCTTTGACCTTCCTCGCGAAGTACCTGTATTTGTACACCTCCTCCGCACAATGATGCGCCCGCCCCCAAAGCTCCGCCGCCTCCTTTTTCCAGGCGGCATCACGGGCTTCACAGGCCGCCTGGTACCTGGCTTCCTCCTCGGCCATCTCCTTCTTGAACGCCACTCGCCTGGCTTTCTCAGCCGGCGACATCGACTTCCACAGACAAAGATTGTACTGGCCCCAAAACCAATCCAAAGTTGGGGGCTCCGACGCAACCTCGTCGAGCGGCACATAGAGGTCCTCGTCGCTGGTATTCAAGTGAGCGTCCTCGGGGGGCGGTGACTCCTCATCGGCGCGTAGGCAGACCGGCGGCGCCATGGCAGAGATTTGAGAGAGCGAGGCGGGAGAGGGGAAGGATGTAGATGAGAATGTAGGTGGGATGACGTGAGTAAGGTAGAATTTATTAGCGGCTGGAATCTAGCTCGACGGGAAAATTACACACGCCAGTCACCGGAATTTACTGTAGTTCGAATTACACACGATTCCTACGGCAAACTCTGTGTGTGAACTTAATAGCTGACGGTTTCCAATACAGAACCGTGTCTGATTAATGGCCCTTGCTACTCACCTACCAAACCTCGAGCCGCGAAATAGAGTGCCAATCGTGTGGGGGCCGGTTATCGTGCCAGATCTTTATATTTTGTTTTTTGAACACCAGATATTTACATTGTTTGATGATTTTTGAACTCGCACACAAGTACACAAAAATATGATTTTTCAAACAGTTATGGTTAGCCGTTGCATGTGGATGTAGTTCAGGATTACAGTCATTAAATGGCTAGAAAATCACTTAAATGTCTTTAAAAGGTCAAATGACCCCTAGAATTTTCCAAATTTTCACATGACAGTTCTAGTAGTGCACGTTGAACATAGAAAAATTTTGAAGGCCGTAAGAGGAAGCTATCTCCCGTTCGTCATCAAACATGTATTGTTCCCTCTCGGAACCACGAGCCTTCTAGTGAGTTGCTCCGGTTTGTGAGGGGTGTGTGTCCAAAATTTCGTCAAACAGGCCAATTTTTTTACCACATCATCTTGGTGGCATGACATTACATCAAGCAAGGTTTCATGTTTTTCTGGTCATTTTTTAATTTTCTGGAATTTAAATGCCATGGCACTCCATGCATGTGTCCATGTTGTGAGACCAATATGTTTGAAAATTCATTCGAATTTACTACACATGGAATTAACTCACACACAAGTACACAAATATGATTTTTTTTCAAACCGTTATGTTAGCCGTTGCATGTCGATGTAGTTCAAATTTGAATTACAGTCATTAAATGAATAGAAAATCACTTAAATGTATTAAAAGGTCAAATGTCCGCTGGAATTTTCCAAATTTTTACATGATAGTTGTATTAGTGCACGTTAAATGTAGAAAATAATTGAAGGCCATAAAAGGAAGCTATCGCCCGTTCATCATCAAACATGCATTGTTCCCTCTCGGAACCACGAGCCTTCTAGTGAGTTGCTCCGGTTTGTGAGGGGTGTGTGTCCAAACTTTCGTCAAACATGCCAAATTTTTATCACATCATCTTGGTTGCAAGACATTACATCAAACAAGGTTTCATGTGTTTCTGATAATTTTTTATTTTTTTGGAATTTAAATGCCATGGCACTCCATGCATGTGTCCAAGCCGTGACACCAATATGTTTGAAAATTTGTTCCAATTTACTGCACATGGAATTAACTCACACACAAGTACACAAATATGCTTTTTTTTAAACCGTTATGGCTAGCCGTTGCACGTAGATGCAGTTCAAATTTGAATTATGGTCATTACTAGAAAATCACCTAAATGTCTTTAAAAGGTCAAATGACACTTGAAATTTTCACATGACAGTTGTATTAGTGCACGTTAACTGTAGAAAAATTGTGAAGGCCCTAAGAGGAAGCTATCACCCGTTCACCATCAAACATGCATTGTACCCCCTTGGAACCACGATCCTTCTAGTGAGTTGCTCCGGTTTGTGAGGGGTGTGTATCCAAACTTTCGTCAAACATGCCAAAAATTTTACCATATCATCTTGGTGGCATGACATTACTTCAAGCAAGGTTTCATGTGTTTTTGATCTTTTTTTATTTTTTTGGAATTTAAATGCCATGGCACTCCATGCATGTGTCCAGGCTGTGAGACCAATATGTTTGAAAATTCCTTACAATTTACTGCATATGGAATTAACTCGCACACAAGTCAACAAATATGATTTTTCAAACCGTTATGGTTAGCTGTTGCATGGGGATGTAGTTTTTAATTTGAATTACAGTCATTAAATGGCTAGAAAATCACTTAAATGTCTTTAAAAGGTCAAATGACCCCTGGAATTTTCCAAATTTTCACATGACAGTTGTATTAGTGCATGTTACTTGTAGAAAAAAATTGAAGGCCATAAGAGGAAGCTATTGCTCGCTCGTCATCAAACATGCATTGTTCCCTCTCAAAACCACGAGCCTTCTAGTGAGCTGCTCCTGTTTTGTGAGGGGTGTGTGTCCAAACTTTCATCAAACGGGCTAATTTCTTTACCACACCATCTTGTTGCCATGCCATTACGTCAAGCAAGGTTTCATGTATTTCTGATCATTTTTTAATTCTTTGGAATTTAAATGCCATGGCACTCCATGCTTTATGTCATAGCCGTGAGACCAATATGTTTGAAAATTCCTTCCAATTTACTGCACACGGAATTAACTCGCACACAAGTACACAAATATGACTTTTCAAACTGTTATGGCTAGCTGTTGCATGTACATGTAGTTCAAATTTGAATTACAGTCATTAAATGGCTAGAAAATCACTTAAATGCCCTAAAAGGTCAAATGACCCATGTGATTTTTCAAATTTTGACATGATAGTTGTATTAGTACTACACACTTTCTCGTACATTTAAAACACCATCTGTTGCCACTTTACTCCAAATTCGTCTTTCACAACTAATAAAAAATATCAACAACATCACATACAGTTTTTTGTAGGAACCGTTTGCGATGAAAATTCGTGGGCCTATTTAAGTCTTCCTCCTTAAGCTTCGCTAGCTTCGTCTGCTCCAGTGCCGGCAACCCCGAATCCCCGGATCCTGATCCCCATTCCCTTAACCCCTTCATGCAAAGATGACGCCGTGGAAACGCTTCGTGAGGGCCCGTACGGTGGCCACCGCCTGCGTCGAGAGCGCGTCCGCATCCGCATTGAGTGCAGCCGCATCCGTCGAGAGGGCGTCTGCGGCAGCTAATACGGCAGCTGCAGCAGCTGCTGCGACGATGGATGCAAACGCCGACAGCGCTCGAGCTGTCGTCCGTGCCGCCGATGTTGCCTTGGCCAGTGTCGAGGGCATCCCGCCAAGATCGAGGATGCACACGCCAAGATATTCCAGGCCACCTCGAAATCCAGCATGCAACCCACGTCCAAAAAGGCACCGGTGGCCATGGAGCACCTACTTCCTCATGAGATCATCGAGCGAGAGCTGGAGATGCAAGAGGCAGCGGAGATCGAGGAGCGTCGGGAGGAGGAGTTGCGCGTGGCCGAGGTCGAGGTAGAGAAGAGTTTGTCCGTCGAGGAATCGGTGATGGAGTACCAACGCGAGCTCTAGCGCATCCACTACTACGAGTACTACAACCTTGAGGGCAGCGCCGAGGATGAGGACGAGGACACGGTCGACTTCAGTAGGGGGATGCGGATTCCACCAACGGCGGCATGTCGCCAGGACAAGTCATCACGTCTCATGTCACACCGATGATGCATAGGTCGGCGCTGCGGCGGCTATGTTAAAATTATGCGTACTTAGGCTTTGTTTATAATGCTGGTCTTCTGTTAAAGCAATGTTTTGGTCAATTGGCTCTGTTTAATTATCAAAATTGCTCGATTCAGTAAGTGTGGTATGTGTGTTGTATGCTCTTTTGTGTGCCCAAATTAGCAAGCGATGTCAAATTATGCAATGACATGGATGAAGACAGTACCCAGGGAGATTTCCACCAAAATTTGAATTACCAAACTCATCCCATGCGCGTAAAGCAGAAGAATCGTCTATAATGCACACAATCATTCAAAGTGAATGGTGTCCGGCGGCACCGCACGCAAAGTTTCCCTCCACATTTCAATTTTTTTGGCCTACCGCCGAAATATCTACCCCCTTCCCCACCCCCTTTTCTCCCCGATCACAAGTCACATTTCCCCTGTTTCCTCCTTCCTTCCTTCCAAAGCTATAGCCGCTTCCTCGCTTGCTTCCTCGCTTCTCGCCGTCTCGCATCCTACCATCGGGGTCGCCATGGTCTTCTTCAATGACCTCTCCAGTGGTTCCTCCTCTGACGACGACTCTTTCACCACCCGGGTATGTCTCTCTTCTCTCTCTCTCTCAGGTTATGACTTGGAATGAAGGATTTTAACCCGACATTTCTTCCTCTTGTAGCTCCCTAGGACCATCAGTTTCAACGAATGGAGCGGGGTGGCTGAAGATCTGCCTGCTCGTTGTCACCAGCAATCTCCATGCGTGAAGTTAGTTACGTTTGAATCCGTGGATAGTGGGAGAAAGTTTCTGTCATGTGCAGAGAAGGTTAGCCCCACTTTTGTTGTTACAAATCATTTGTTAGATGTGATTCATACACTATCACTGTGCTATGTTATTCTGGATGTTAATACGATGTCACAATTTGTACCTAGTATCTAAAAATGTTGTCATCTCATCAGCGGTGCCATTAAAAAATTATTTGGAACCGCTTTAGTAGTTTGTGCAGCCAACTTTGGTCCACACGTCCTAGCAGCCAAGCAGTAGAATACTAAATCTTTATGGCACAAAGGAACTGGGCATCGGGGCAACTAGGTTCTCGAGAGTCCGGTTCCCCGTTTTTCGCTACATCGGCTCGCCAGTGCAGGGCACTGGTGCCAAATGTAGCAACAGTTGTCTTGACACCGGTTTTGGCATACATAGTGGACGACCTTAGTGCTATTAGTTCTATGTTACTAAATTTGTGCATGTACACACTTGTTAGTATCAGTTTGATGTCATCCAAACACTGTCGCTATGCTGTTGCAGTTATATTTAGCTTCCTCATAAAATGTTCAATTTGTTACTCATAGTGTTATTCTAGTTAATTATAGCTTCTGATGTTTCAAAATTTGGTTGTTGTCCCAGTAGCAATTAATTCATTTGCAAATTGATCTTTTTGAGAAGATATGTCATAATTAACCCGTTTCTTCAGTTTTTCAAAATATGTACTTGGTGATTTTCTATGTTGCTAGAAACCCATTTCCCCTAAAATTGTTAGTGGTCTAGTTTTTAAATATTATAGGATGAACGGAAGTGTTCTTACTTGGAGTGGGTTGATCAAGAGTGGCCACAGTCTTTGAAGATGTGCTTAGCAAAGCTCTGGAGCATGTATGAGGAAGAGAACAGATGTAGGATTAGAGAAAGTGTTGTCAATGCTGAAGAATATGTCAAGATGCAGGAAAAAAAGAGGAAGATGGAGAATGAGCTCAGATTTTTAAAATTAGATGATGTTGGCGAAGGAGGAGGCACTTTCCCAGTTGGTCAGTGCAAAACAGGTTCTTACTGAACTGAAAGCAGAGGTGGATAAGACGAGTCTGGATGATCTTGATTAGGGAAATGAACATATTATTCTTATGAAGGTGAACTAGCTATATGTTATTTTGAGGTAGAACAATATTATTCTCCTTCACCAGCGGTGCCTGATATGGGATAAAACTAGCTAATATTGTTCTCCTTCATCGACTTAGCTATCGTACTGTGATGTTAAAATATATTTATGTGCCTGATATGAAATTGACAAAGAGCTGGTTGATACGAAATGTGAATTTGCGTAATACATAAATTATTAATTGTAAACTAATAAACCTGCTAAATGGGTCATGGAACTTTGCAAACGGTTCTAGGAGTAAAAGCGATTGTGATGGATATCCCAATGCCATATAGTTTTCTTCATCAAATCGTGTGTGATGTAGTTGAATAAAAGCAAATGGTTAACCGAGGCAGAGCATGTGTGATTGTTACACCTATCACACACGAGGCTATACATAAAACTGTGTGGGATGTATATATGAACGGAAACGTTTTCCCTCGATTGACTGTGTGGGATGTACATATGAACGGAAATATACTTCTTGGATTGACTGTGTGGGATGTACATAAGAACAGAAACATATTCCTTGGATTGACTATGTGGAATCTACATAACAGATGAAAACGTTTTTCTGGGACTGACTGTGTGGGATGTACTTACGACCGGAACCGATTGGGCATGTATAATTGTATTTGATCACTCGCCCATCGCACATCATTTTGCCTGGCATTTGTGTGACCGGAGGGCCTATCCCGACGGTTTGTAGGTTGTATGGGAAGGACCCCCCTATTGCACACACTCACTTGGCGACGGTTCAGAATGTCGTCGCAGAAAGGGGTTAAAAACAGTTTGTATAGCAGCTCGCTGCACCAATGACTCCTATTGCGAAAAAGATGTATGTTATGAATATTGATGATAAAATTGAACATCCATAACACGATGCTAAATGTCGCAAGACTAAAAGAATACCACATCTGTGTGGCACTTCATTTAGTCACATTGGATAAACCAGCATGGAGAAATTCCATAGTGATGGATTTTGAAGTCATCTGATTATGAATCATCTGACACTTGCAACTTTCATCCAATTTTAGTGAAGTAAACTAAAATATCATTCACAGGCAATAAAGAACGAGCAACAAAATAGTTGGAAATGTGCATATTGATGTGCGTATTGCAATAAGTATTGTTGCAAGTAGTGGATTTATCTATCGTC
>NC_041390.1:313542539-313562829 GCF_002162155.2 Triticum dicoccoides | reverse complement strand
CTGGATCCTTTGAAATGTTTCAGAAGATTTTCAGAATAAAATAGAATTTATTGTAATAAGAAAATTTTGTTTCTTCAATTAGATTGCGGAAAGAAGTATTTGAGTCACAAGTTTAGCAGATACCTAATGAGTTGTAGAAAATATTTTATAGCTTGCACCTCCTAGAACACTACTAATAGTGGAGTGTTTTGATCATATTGGTTGGGTTACCACCATGGCAACTCGTGTGGGTCTCATACCCATCTCCCTCGATGCATTTTCTATCACAAATGTGATAGTCCTTTAGTAAAGGGTTCCAGATTCTTAACTGGCCAGATATTTGCTTGCAAGACTTCCATAAAATAGCGCCACCTCTAAGTGTAAATACATATCCAATTGTAGACTTCATCTCATCAACATCATATATCACAATTCCCATCACTATACCCTTCAATTACTGATGGGTATCCGGTATAGTGAAGTGTGCTGAAACCACTTCTCTTCTCAAGCTCTAATAACATATGGAAGAAGAGCCCATTATAAAGAGGTCCAAGTCTTTTCTCCAAATCCGAGTGGTACTAAACTTCCACCCGAAATCATTAATTTAGAAGTACATTTGCAAAGGTCTCTCCCACCTCCCCAGGTTGTGACAAGTGGCACGCTGCATGTGCGCCACTTGTCGCAACCTGGGAGGTGGGAGAGACCAATCTCGGAGTTCTCCCTTTTTTGTAGATTTGTTTATTAAAAAGTTTTATCTCTTAAACCGTGCGTTTGAATCTCGAATCGTTTTCATCGTTGGATTCATCACGTCGACAGCTTCAAACTAGATCCCATGTTGATAGTTTTCGATGATTTTTTTATGAAAAATCCGAATCGGGAGCATGTTCTTTTTTCTTTTCCGAAGAGGAACAACTGTGACTCTCGCGGAAATAAATTTGTGCCTTCACGAGAAGCAAATCTCTACCTCTTGCGGAAAAAGGAAAACACGTTTTCCCTTTTTTCTAAGAGGCACGACTGTGCCTCTTGCGGAAGCAAATTCATGCCTTCACGAGAAGCAAATCTATGCCTCTTGTGGAAAAGAAAGAAAACATTTTTTTCTTTTTCGGGAGGCAGGATTGTGCCTCTCGCAGAAGCAAATTCATGCCTCCACGAGAAGTAAATCAGTGTCTCTCACGAAATAAAAAAACATATGTGTTCTTTTCCTTCTTCGGATAGGCGTGATTGTGCCTCTCGCGGAAGCGAATATCACGAGAAGTATGTGCCACTCGCAGAAGAAAAAACACAATTTTTTTTCCGAGAGGCACGATTGTTCTTTTCAGGGAAGCGAATCCGTGCCTCCTCGAGAAGTAAATTTGTCCTTCATCGAAAAAATATGTTCTTTTTCCGAGAGGCATGACTATGACTCTCATGAAAGCAAATCCATGCCTACATTTAAATGAAATCTATGCCTATCACAAGAAGAAAAAAGCGTTTTTCACACAAAAAAATGTTTTTTTGTCCAAAACCTAAGAATAATGGAAAACCCTGAAAAGTTGAGAAACAAAAAAATCATCTGAAAGCTAAAAACGCGTACATAAAAATAAATAAACAAACAAAATTCGAAGGGAGCCTCTAGAGCACGACCGGTGGCGCCGCACAGCCTACCAAAAGTAGACCTTGGGAGGGCTCGTGAAGGAGAACTCGATGAATAGTTGCTCTGCCTTGCACCATTTTCTTTGTCGTGACACCAGTGTGTCCTTATAGAATTTTCTGAAATTTTAGGATGGGTTTAGCCCATCCATATTTCAATATCTGGTTAATTAATTTAAATGTTTAATTTTAAAAAAGTAATTTATTGATGACAGTGGTAAATAGGAGAAATGAAAATATGGATAAGTCACTCAAGAATGTACAACAGCACACCGTAAAAAACAAAGATAAACACCTTCTCCCATCGCCGCCGAACACGACGGCCACCGCACGCCACAAAATGCAAATGCATCCCGAACAATTCCGCATCCTGGAAATATCCCCAAACCCTCGCCCGCCGCCGACCGACGACCTCCAGATCTCCGCTCATGGATGACGACGGTGCCGCCTCCCCGTCGCCCTCGCCGTCACCGTCGCGCTCCCCTTCCCCGCTTCCGGTCGCCGACCCCGTCACCGTCGCCGCCGTGCCCCCCGGCCACCTCGCCCTCGCCATCCCTATTCATAAGCATGGTCCCTCCAGCAGCGGCGGCGGCGGGGGCGGGGGCAGGGAGGACGCCTGGAGCGACGGCGCCACCTCCACGCTGATCGACGCCTGGGGTGAGCGCTTTGTCGCGCTCGGCCGCGGCAGCCTACGCCACCCGCAGTGGCAGGAGGTTGCCGAGGTCGTCTCCTCCCGCGATGGCTACTCCAAGCCGCCCAAGTCCGACGTCCAGTGCAAGAACCGTATCGACACCCTCAAGAAGAAGTACAAAGTCGAGAAGGCCAAGTCGGACTCCTCATGGCCATTCTTCGACCGCCTTGACTTCCTCCTCGCCCCAGTCCAGAAGCTCCTGGGCAATTCTGGCGGGGCAGCAGGAAATTTTGGCTCCTCCAATCCCAGCAACCGGAGCACCGCACCTATGGCCCCGCGTGTCAACTTCCCTCAGCGCACCCGCACGGCCTTTCCCTCGATAGGTATGAAGCGGAGGCTGCCATCGCCGCCCCAGGCGTCAGCATCGTCGGAGTCGTCCGACGGGTTCCCACCTGAACCACTGGCTGAGGCCGTGAACGGCAAGAGGCAACGCCTCGAGGAGTCGGCGAATGGAGCGGACAGCAGCGACCGTGCACAGGGCCTGCGCGACCTGGCACAGGCGATTCGACGGCTTGGGGAGACATACGAGCGCGTGGAGTCCTCAAAAGGGGAGCATGAGCTCCGGATGGAGCGGAACCGCCTGGATGCCGCACGCGAGCTGGAGGACCAGCGTGTGCAGTTCTTCCTCAAGATGGAGATGGAGATCTCAAAGGCCAACAATGGTGCTCCACTCGCTGTCCCACTTGCTGCCGCTGCCATGGTCGGTAATTCAGCCTCTACAGCAGAAGATGGTGACTCGCCAGCTACTGCTGATGGCAACGGTCCAAGGAGAGCCTCTATGGCAACGGATGTCAGGGCCAGCAGCAATCACCATGTCCGGTACCGTGTCAAGGACGACAGGCATCACCATGCCTCACGGCGCCCATCTTACCAGTACAACCAGAACAATGTTGGTGCTGCGGATGCCGGAGGCATTGGTAGTGGCAGCGATTCCGGTAACAAGGAAGACGAGGAAGAGATGGAAGGCGAAGAGGAAGAGAGCCAGTAAGGTCACTCCGGGGATAGCAGTTCAAGAATTTGTATCTGTTTTTTAGGTAAGAATTTGTATCTGTTGATTGGCATTGCCCTGGTTAAAATTGCTCCCAGTTATGCTGGTCTATCTCGGAGCAAATGGCTACTGAGCTTGTAGTGGTATTAGCAACCAGGAGTAGCAGAGTTATGGTGAACACCTGTGGGTGGGATGTTTGTAGTAACTTGTAGCTGCCTGTTTGTGCTTTTGATGTGATTCTGTGATATTAAGGTTGTCCCTCCCAGGCCCAGCGAATGTAGCATGATTAGTTATATGGTGGTGTTAAGGTTTGCTCCTTTTGGAATCATGACCAGTGTGCCGAACTGTGCTCAGTGCTTATCTTCTGTTTGTTTGAGTAACATACGTCCTGTTTTGAGTTCTCAACAGTAGCCTATGGCCAACTTGTGAATTGTAATGGAGATCATCAGGTGGAACTGTGCTGCTTATGTTATATGTACTCTCTTCAATAAGTGTGATTCATTTAGCAGGAGAGGTTATTGTGGCCAGAATGCAGTTACTTTACTGTGAGCAAGGCGTACAGGTTTTTTTTTGAGAAAATAGCAAGGCTTACAGGTGTCATGAAAAGGAATGCATCACTCTAAGGCTTTCGGTCTGCCGCGTCTTTCAGTTGTGTACACAACGATGCATCACAGCGCAATACTCCAATCTAGTAGGATAAGAAGCATAGGAAAATTCAAAATTGACCCTGGCTCCAGTTAGCCTCTTTCTCAAATAAATAAAAGCATTTTAAAGTTTCATTACAGAAGAGATGTACTTGCATCCCGCAAAAAAAGAGAAAGAGATGTACTTGTAGACGTTATCTGCATATACAATTTCATCAAAAAATATTTTCATTTATGGGCTAGACAATATGGTAGATTTAGCATTTGCTATTCTAAAACCATACATTAGTATTTTCATAAATCATAGGCAAAAATATTTATCAATAGTATTACATGTAAGTACGGAGCAACATGAGAAAGAATCAATATATGTTGGCATACTTCTGTGTGGTATTTGAATTTCTGAAAATTTTGATCTTCTAAAGGCCGGAAGTGTGACGCCCCGACAGTGGCACTATACAGACTAGTAGAATGCCTGTGCGTTGCCACATGTTCTTGAATATTTTGCAAGAGTTCTATAAACATAGTATGTTGACACGATACAAAAATGAGCCAAATTAGTTAAATACAAAAGGCAATATGAAAATGGAAAGATCGATAATAATATTGAAAAAAATACCTTGTGCGGTAATGTGACAGCCCAAAATTTTGACCTTGTTTCATTGATTAAAATTTTGCCAGGAAATTTGAACTTTCATTTTCTGGATTTTTCCCTTGATTTCAAAGCCATTCTTTTCTTTGTTATTATGCAGTTTTTACCCCAAGTAAAAACTATCCAAATATATTATTGGACTTGTTTGCCCTTTCAAGAAAAAAAACATTTCTATTATCAGTGGAACTTATTTGCACAATCATTTCTCTCTGAGCTTTATTCCTAAAATGATTTTTCATTAGTTTTGGAGCTCTTTTTTGAACTACAACCACTTGATAAATTTATTTAAAATTTTCACCAAAATTTGGAGTTGTCATGTGATGTTTTTAAATCACTTCCATGCAAAAATATATTTCATTCATTTAATATTTTGAGCTCTACACCAAGTTTTCAAATCTGGTCCAGTGGACAATTTTGCACTACAACCCCTTTAAATATTTCTTTAAAATTTCCACCAAAATTATGGGATGTTCATAGGAGTATATTATTCAACTTTAAGCAAAAACCCCTAGATGTTCTTTGAAATATTTGAGTGAACCAACCTCTTTTTCATACTGGTCCAGCATGGTGATTTGTACAGCAACCATCATTTAACTTCCCCTTTTAGCTATGATTCCTTTTCCTACTTATAGCCCATCCTGCAAAACCCTTAAGTCCAGGAGAGTGGACCCATTGGAGGATTTTAAGTGCATGCAATCATGCCTTTTTCCTTTTGTCCAAAACTGGAGATTTGCAAAACTTATACTAACAAGTTTGAGCTTTTGGCAAACTAACTTCACCACCCTCTTATTCATCCAAAGAGACTATGATCTGGAAATTTGGGCCACCCCAAGAGTTGCCTAAATGCCTTTGGCATTTTTGCCAAACACCCTGTGTGCATAACCAGAATTGGCATGGTTTTTAGTTTGCTATATGAACTTGAACCACTGACCCAGCAACCTTGTCCACTAAGCTCCTAGCTAGTCCTAACCTAGGTCTGCTTATTGCCAGCCTCACCCAAGCCCTGTAGCATGCATTGGCACTTCGTCGAGCAGCTAGCGTGCGTGCTCTGGGCGCGCCCAGAGCGCACGTTTTGCACGCGCGTGCACTGAGCCGCCGCGTCTCGCTGCCGCCCACCCTGCGCCCGTTCTGGCCCTTGGCCAACCGCAGCCAGCGCGCCCCATCTCCTCCTACACCGCAGAGCCACCCCGACCACCTCTGGCACCCCACAGCGCCGCCGTCAGGTCGGCCGTGGCGGCTAGCTGACGGCCGCAACAGGCCCCTGCCGTGGCAGCACCGCCCAAGACATACACGCACGCCAGCTCGCCCCTTGAGCAGTATGGAACTCGTCGGAATGCGCCAGCTAGCTCCACGTCACCCTGCACCTACAGAACGGCGGTCGTCGACGAGCTTATCCACGGCCGCCGCAAAACCGACCTCGTTGCACTATAAAAGGAGGCCCCCGAGCTCGTCTAAGCCCTCAGGCAGCCCCATACCATCCTCCAAGTGACCCCCATAGCCAGAGAATGACGGGAGGAGGTCGTCTTCCTCACCTCCGACGGGTTCGGCCGCCGCCATGCTTTGGTCCAATTCGTCGCGAGCAGACCCTCCCCCGCCCATCCAGCGACACCACTCGACTCCCCTCAACCTGGCGGAGCTGCCCAGCCTCTCATATGCGATCAGGAACCACTGCAGCCCAGAACCCCAAAACCCACCTGAAGCCTCCTTCGCCGCGGAGCTCGCCGCCGGTGACTCCCTCCACCCCCGCCGACCCAACGACCACCGGGAGGACCGCCCCGGTCTTGCGGATCCATCCCGACCCTCTGGAGCCCACGGGGAGCCGCCGTTCGCCGGCGTTGATCACCGGAGTCCCGCCTCCATTTGGGCAGAGGAAGAGGAGGGAGAGAGGACTGGTCAAACCTAATCAGTGGGCCCTGTGGACCCACTGTCAGTGACCTACGCGCCCGTCCACGCTGGATAAGTGAAGGCGTAAAACCCCCAAGTGCGTATCCCCTGCTTCGAAAGCGTATTCTTATCTGAAACTTTTCTTTTCTGTTTTATTAAAAAAACAGAGTTTGACTAAAACTTTGACTGGCTATAACTTTTTAAATATAAATCCAAATGACTTGATTCTTTTTCTGTTGTTTCCCAAATGTTGTCTAGTTTATTTTCATATTTATTTCAAAATTTTCCAAAAACTTTTTTGTACTGTTTTTAAAGTATGTGTTATTTGAATATTTTCAAAAATAGGAATTTGAAGAAGGAGAAAACTTTCAAAAGTTTTGGAATGCCCCCTACCTCTCCACACCTTGAAGGCAAGCATTCTGAACCCTGGCATAATATTTCATGGGTCGTTTGATACGGTTATAACACCACCTCGACATGAAGCATTAGTTATTTTTATGTGACGATGTGATCATACGCTTTGAGTGCAAAAATGGAAATTTTTGCTGTTGCAAATGGACATACTTGTGATAGCAATCACCCTCATATGCCTCTCGTGCCTACCGGGAAGGATCCGGGAAAGTATCTGTCTTGGGTAGACACGAGCTTGTCCCTCGTCGAGACGGTTATGACCGGTGGGGCAGGGGGAGGGGTATGATGAGTGGTGATTGTGTCTGATGGATGTGAAATATTATCCTTGAGCTAATCATGCAGGAAATACTTAAGCCTCCTGAGTCGGCCGTAGATCGAGTCTTGTTCCAGCAACCCCCATACTTGTTTCGTGCTGCCACTTGTCCCTGCCGTAGGTAGGGTACGGTTCAGTAAGTTGTCAACCCCTGTCCTAGCACACACCATACAGAGAGGCCATGGTGGAAGATACCGGTTGCATCCGGTAGGCATGCCACCTGGTCCGGGGGCATGGGTGTTTTTGGTTGTAGCCGAAGGGGGTAGCTCCCCCTGTTTTGCGTGCGGTATAAATTTTGTGATCCCATGCTAAGTCGAGGTTGTAGCCTCCCCACTTAGAGTTTTGCTTAACATGTTTCAAGGGTGATTCCAGACACCGGTGAGTTTGGCTGGTGTGTGCGGTTAGGTGGGTTTTCAATTAAAAGACCGTAGACGGAATTAGTTCCGATGGACTAAAGAGATCCGTTACTCGTGGGTAAAGAGTACACCATCTGCAGAGATATAATACATATTCGAATAGCCGTGTCCTTGGTTAAGGACTACAGTCTGGGATGGGTCAAGTGTCGGTCTTAGTGTCGGTCTTCAGAGGAAAAACTAACCAGAACATTGATTATGACCGGTGACGTATGATGATTATGATTATTATTATTATGGACTAACCACTTATATTATTTGAATTATTGAGTATCCCTGGGACGGTTCTACCTCCTGGATATTCACCATGATTATTCTTATATAAGCCCTTTATGTGGTGTCGCTCAGACGCCCGACTGTGGCATGCTTGTCATTTCATTTACTTATAAGCCCTTTATGTGGTGTCGCACAGATGCCCGACTGTGGCATGCTTGTTATTTCATTTACTTATAAGCCCTTTATGTGGTGTCGCTCAGACGCCCGACTGTGGCATGCTTGTCATTTCATTTACTTATAAGCCCTTTATGTGGTGTCGCACAGACGCCCGACTGTGGCATGCTTGTTATTTCATTTACTTATAAGCCCTTTATGTGGTGTCGCATAGACGCCCGACTAAGGCACGCTTCATATTATTATCCTTTCGAGGCGTCGCTTCAGACACCCGATCGGTGCTTTTCATTTCTATTCCCTGATTGTTTACTCATGTTTTATTTGAATGATCTGCTTGCGTGCATCATGAACCTTATTTCATAACTGACGAAGTGATCATGGAATATTTCAAAACATGATTATCAATGGCTATATTATACATGTGTTCTTAATGTTTGTGAGTACATTCAAAGTACTCACTGGCTTGTCCCTGGCTATTGTCTTGGCCAAATTTCTTGCGTGGAAAGGAGTGTTGCGATGACAGCCCCGGAACCTACGTAATGGTGATAGCAGCCTCGCGAAGATAGGAGTTATCCTGGTCAGCTGTTCCTGTGGGAAATGGAGTCCCATAGACGCTGATGATCCGCAAACCGCTTCCGCCATCAACCACTAGAGACCAATTGTTGTACCCATAGGCCAAAATGGTCTTGTACTTCATATTTTGTATTTTGCTTGGAGTTTCTGTAACAAGTTGGTGTCTCATCAGCTAACAGTAATCCTGGGGCTAGTGAGCACAAGGGCCGCTTTTGGGAAATTAATATCCCGAAAATCCGGTCCTGACAAACTTGGTATCAGAGCCAGGCTGACCATTGGCTAATCCTATCTTAGCCAGGTCAAAAAACCTAGGTAAACCAACCCACCAGACCTTAACCAAAACCCCGGCCAAGCTTCTCGTGTAAGATAGCCACATAGTGACCCGAGACCTTTTGGCAGTCGGTGCCCAACCTATCAGCCTAGCATGTCGATCATGCGCCAGTGACCGGCCTGCTGGGGAACGGGTTGCAGAAAACAAAAAATTTCCTACGGTTTCACCAAGATCCATCTATGAGTTCATCTAGCAACGAGTGATTGGATGCATCTACGTACCTTGTAGATTGCGAGCGGAAGCGTTCAAAGAACGGGGATGAGGGAGTCGTACTCGAGTGATCCTAATCACCGGAGATCCTAGCACCGAACGGACGGCACCTCCGCGTTCAACACACGTACGGTCAGCGTAACGTCTCCTCCTTCTTGATCCAGCAAGGGGAAGGAGAGGTTGAGGAAGATGGCTCCAGCAACAACACGACGGCGTGGTGGAGATGGAGCTGCAGTACTCCGGCAGGGCTTCGCCAAGCTCTATGGAGGAGGAGGATGTGTTGGAGAGGAAGAGGGAGGCACCAAAGATGTGTTATGAGAGGCCCTCCTTCCCCACTATATATAGGGAGTCCAAGGGGGGGGGGGCGCCGGCCCTAGGAGATCCAATCTCCTAGGGGGGTGCGGCCAAGGGAGGAATCCCTCCTCCCCAAGGCACCTAGGAGGTGCCTTCCCCCTTTGGGACTCTTCCCTTCTTGAACCCTAGGCGCATGGGCCTCTTGGGGCTGGTGCCCTTGGCCCATATAGGCCAAGGCGCACCCCCTACAGCCCATGTGCCCCCCCCGGGGCAGGTGGCCCCACCCGGTGGACCCCCGGGACCCTTCCGGTGGTCCCGGTACAATACCGGTGACCCCGAAACTTGTCCCGATGCCCGAAATAGCACTTCCTATATATAATTCTTTACCTCCGGACCATTCCAGAACTCCTCGTGACGTCCAGGATCTCATCCAGGACTCCGAACAACATTCGGGCTACTGCATATACATATCCCTACAACCCTAGCGTCACCGAACCTTAAGTGTGTAGACCCTACGGGTTCGGGAGACATGTAGACATGACCGAGATGACTCTCCGGTCAATAACAAACAGCGGGATCTGGATACCTATGTTGGCTCCCACATGCTCCTCGATGATCTCTTCGGATGAACCACGATGTCGAGGATTCAAGCAACCCCGTATACAATTCCCTTTGTCAATCGGTATGTTACTTGCCCGAGATTCGATCGTCGGTATCCCAATACCTCATTCAATCTCGTTACCGGCAAGTCACTTTACTCGTACCGTAATGCATGATCCCATGACCAGACACTTGGTCACTTTGAGCTCATTATGATGATGCATTACCGAGTGGGCCCAGTGATACCTCTCCGTCATACGGAGTGACAAATCCCAGTCTTGATCCGTGTCAACCCAACAGACACTTTCGGAGATACCCGTAGTATACCTTTATAGTCACCCAGTTACGTTGTGACGTTTGGTACACCCAAAGCACTCCTACGGTATCCGGGAGTTACATGATCTCATGGTCTAAGGAAAGGATACTTGACATTGGAAAAACTCTAGCAAACGAACTATACGATCTTATGCTATGTTTAGGATTGGGTCTTGTCCATCACATCATTCTCCTAATGATGTGATCTCGTTATCAATGACATCCAATGTCCATAGTCAAGAAACCATGACTATCTGTTGATCAACGAGCTAGTCAACTAGAGGCTTACTAGGGACATGTTGGTGTCTATTATTCACACATGTATTACGATTTCCAGATAACACAATTATAGCATGAATAAAGACAATTATCATGAACAAGGAAATATAATAATAATGCTTTTATTATTGCCTCTAGGGCATATTTCCAATAGTCTCCCACTTGCACTAGAGTCAATAATCTAGTTACATTGTGATGAATCGAACAGCCATGGAATTCTGGTGTTGATCATGTTTTGCTCTAGGGAGAGGCTTAGTCAACGGATCTGCTACATTCAGGTCCGTGTGTACTTTACAAATATCTATGTCTCCATCTTGAACATTTTCACGAATGGAGTTAAAGCGACGCTTGATGTGCCTTGTCTTCTTGTGAAACCTGGGCTCCTTGGCAAGAGCAATAGCTCCAGTGTTGTCATAGAAGAGCTTGATCGGCCCCGACGCATTGGGTATGACTCCTAGGTCGGTGATGAACTCCTTCACCCAAATTGCTTCATGCGCTGCCTCCGAGGCTGCCATGTACTCCGCTTCACATGTAGATCCCGCCATGACGCTCTGCTTGCAACTGCACCAGCTTACTGCCCCACCATTCAAAATATACACGTATCCGGTTTGTGACTTAGAGCCATCCAGATCTGTGTCGAAGCTAGCGTCGACGTAACCCTTTACGACGAGCTCTTCGTCACCTCCATAAACGAGAAACATTTCCTTAGTCCTTTTCAGGTACTTCAGGATATTCTTGACCGCTGTCCAGTGTTCCTTGTCGGGATTACTTTGGTACCTTCCTACCAAACTTACGGCAAGGTTTACATCAGGTCTGGTACACAGCATGGCATACATAATAGAACCTATGGCTGAGGCATAGGGGATGACACTCATCTCTTCTATATCTTCTGCCGTGGTCAGACATTGAGCTGAGCTCAATTTCACACCTTGCAATACAGGCAAGAACCCCTTCTTAGACTGATCCATATTGAACTTCTTCAATATCTTGTCAAGGTATGTGCTTTGTGAAAGACCTATGAGGCGTCTTGATCTATCTCTGTAGATCTTGATGCCTAATATATAAGCAGCTTCTCCAAGGTCCTTCATTGAAAAACTCTTATTCAAGTAGGCCTTAGTGCTGTCCAAGAGTTCTATATCATTTCCCATCAAAAGTATGTCATCTACATATAATATGAGAAATGCTACAGAGCTCCCACTCACTTTCTTGTAAACGCAGGCTTCTCCATAAGTTTGTGTAAACCCAAATGCTTTGATCATCTCATCAAAGCGAATGTTCCAACTCCGAGATGCTTGCACCAGCCCATAAATCGAGCGTTGGAGCTTGCACACCTTGTTAGCATTCTTAGGATCGACAAAACCTTCCGGCTGCATCATATACAATTCTTCCTTAAGGAAACCATTAAGGAATGCCGTTTTGACGTCCATTTGCCATATTTCATAATCATAGAATGCGGCAATCGCTAACATGATTCAGACGGACTTCAGCTTTGCTACCGGTGAGAAAGTCTCATCGTAGTCAACCCCTTGAACTTGTCGATAACCCTTAGCGACAAGCCGAGCTTTATAGATGGTCACATTACCATCCACGTCTGTCTTCTTCTTAAAGATCCATTTATTTTCTATGGCTCACCGCTCAACGGGCAAGTCAGTCAAAGTCCATACTTCGTTTTCATACATGGATCCTATCTCGGATTTCATGGCTTCTAGCCATTTGTCGGAATCCGAGCCCGCCATCGCTTCTTCATAGTTCGAAGGTTCACCATTGTCTAACAACATGATTTCCAAGACAGGGTTGCCGTACCACTCTGGTGCGGAACGTGTCCTTGTGGACCTTTGAATTTCAGTAGGAGCTTGATCAGAAGTATCTTGATCATCATCATTAACTTCCTCTCTAGTCGGTGCAGGCACCTTAGGAACATTTTCTTGAGTTGCGCCATTTTCCGGTTCAAGAGGTAATACTTCATCAAGTTCTACTTTCCTCCCACTTACTTCTTTCGAGAGAAACTCTTTCTCTAGAAAGGACCCATTCTTGGCAACAAAGATCTTGCCTTTGGATCTGAGGTAGAAGGTATACCCAATAGTTTCTTTAGGGTATCCTATGAAGACGCATTTTTCCGATTCGGGTTTGAGCTTTTCAGGTTGAAGTTTCTTGACATAAGCATCGCATCCCCAAACTTTTAGAAACGACAGCTTAGGTTTCTTCCCAAACCATAATTCAAACGGTGTCGTCTCAACAGATTTCGATGGAGCCCTATTTAAAGTGAATGCGGCAGTCTCTAAAGCATACCCCCAAAAAGATAGCGGTAAATCGGCAAGAGACATCATAGATCGCACCATATCTAATAGAGTGCGATTACGACGTTCGGACACACCATTACGCTGAGGTGTTCCAGGCGGCATGAGCTGTGAAACTATTCCACATTTTCTTAAGTGTGTGCCAAACTCATGACTCAAGTATTCTCCTCCACGATCTGATCGCAGGAACTTGATTTTCCTGTCACGTTGATTCTCAACCTCACTCTGAAATTCCTTGAACTTTTCAAAGGTCTCAGACTTGTGTTTCATTAAGTAGACATACCCATATCTACTCAAGTCATCAGTGAGGGTGAGAACATAACGATAGCCACCGCGAGCCTCAACACTCATTGGACCGCACACATCAGTATGTATGATTTCCAATAAGTTGGTTGCTCGCTCCATTGTTCCTGAGAACGGAGTCTTGGTCATTTTACCCATGAGGCATGGTTCGCACATGTCAAATGATTCGTAATCAAGAGACTCTAAAAGTCCATCAGCATGGAGCTTCTTCATGCGTTTGACACCTATGTGACCAAGGCGGCAGTGCCACAAGTATGTGGGACTATCATTATCAATCTTACATCTTTTGGTATTCACACTATGAATATGTGTAGCATTACGCTCGAGATTCATTAAGAATAAACCATTCACCATCGGAGCATGACCATAAAACATATCTCTCATATAAATAGAACAACCATTATTCTCGGATTTAAATGAGTAGCCGTCTCGTATTAAACGAGATCCTGATACAATGTTCATGCTCAAACTTGGCACTAAACAACAATTATTGAGGTTCAAAACTAATCCCGTAGGTAAATGTAGAGGTAGCGTGCCGACGGCGATCACATCGACCTTGGAACCATTCCCGACGCACATCGTCACCTCGTCCTTCGCCAGTCTCCGCTTATTCCGCAGCTCCTGCTTTGAGTTACAAATGTGAGCAACTGCACCGGTATCAAATACCCAGGAGCTACTACGAGTACTGGTAATGTGACGCCCTCGATTCAATCGTACACTAATCATACACACAAATGTGTAGGATCAAGATCAAGGACTCACGGGAAGATATCACAACACAACTCTAGACACAAAATAAAATAATACAAGCTTTATATTACAAGCCAGGGGCCTCGAGGGCTCGAATACATAAGCTCGAATACACAAGAGTCAGCGGAAGCAACAATATCTGAGTACAGACATGAGTTAGACAAGTTTGCCTTAAGAAGGCTAGCACAAAACAACAACGATCGAAAAGGCAAGGCCTCCTGCCTGGGAGCCTCCTAACTACTCTTGGTCGTCGGCGTCCGTCACGTGGTAGTAGGCACCCTCGGGGTAGCATCAGTCATCAAAGGTGGCATCTGGCTCCTGGACTCCACCATCTGGTTGCAACAACCAGAAAGAAGAAAGAAGGGGGAAAAGGGGGAGCAAAGCAACCGTGAGTACTCATCCAAAGTACTCGCAAGCAAGGATCTACACTACATATGCAACATTATCAAAGGAAGGCTGTATATGTGGACTGGGCTGCAGAAATGCCAGAATAGAGAGAAGGTCTAGTCCTATCGAAGACTAGCATCTTCTGGAAACCACCATCTTGCAGCAAACAGGAGGGAGTAGAGTAGCATAAAGTAAAGTAGTAGTAGTGTTATCAACCTCGGCCAGAGATCCTTTCTCGACTCCCTGCGAGAAAGCAATCCCAGAGCCATACTATCCAATTGTCATCACCATTCAATTCTCATCACCATCCAATTCTCATCACAAGTATCCAGTTCTAGTTGTATCGATCGGGATACAACTCCAAGTGTCCGTTACCGTAGGACAGGCTATGCATAGATTAGTTCTTCCCTGCAGGAGTGCACCAACTTACCCACCACGCTTGATTAACTCCGGCCGGACACACTTTCCTGGGTCATGCCCGGCCTCGGCCAAACAATACGCCGCAACCCGACCTAGACTTAACAGAGAGGTCAGCACGCCGGACTAAACCTATGCCCCCAGGGGTCATGGGCCATCTCCCCAGAAACTCCTGCACGTTGCATACGCGGTCGGTGAGCAGACCTAGCTACCTCCTTCAACAAGGCAGGCGCTTACGCAGTCCAACCCGGCGCGCGCCACTCAGTCGCTAACGTCTATTAAGCTTCGGCTGATGCATACGATGCAGAACGCCCATACTATACCCACGTGATGGTTAGTGCTATCAGGCCAGAGGCCCCTCGGATCAAATATCCAAATCGTAGTGGATTAGGAACGCGCGGTAACAAGCAGAGACTCACGAAAGATGTGACCCCGTTGCCCCGTCTCGAGGACTTGCGGCAAGGGCTAGGAATGCCCGACCACGCCTCGTAATTATCTCGCGGGCACCCTCCAGGTCAACCCGTCTCCACATCACTCGCGGGTACCCCTCAGGGTCGACCCGCCTTTCCAAGTAACAGTTGTAAAGTCCAAGTATCCGTGTGTCCAAACATCAAGGGGAAAACCCAAGGAATCACCCCTGGTGAATTCCACTCGATGTAATCATCAAGGTGAAAGTAAGAGGAATCACCCCCGAGGTTCACACTTGAGGGGTTGCACGACAGAGTCGTATCGGAAGTGGTTAAGGCGGAATCACCCTCGATGACCACGACCGAATAGCTACACTACAGGGTTAACATCAGAAGTGTTGTAGAGGTCTCACCCTCGACACTCGATAGTAACCCAGAAGTGTCGAGCAACTAAGGGGAAAGTGATGTGCGGTGCCGGGGCCTGGTCTTCGATCCCGTTGATCGGGTCTTCAATGATGAAGTAGGGGCAACAAGGACAAGGTGGGGGTCACTGATGGATCACTAACCAACCTATACTAAGCAGTTTAGGATAAGCAGGTAAGGTACAACAATAAGCAGGTTACAAAAGCAGGCTATGCATCAGAATAGGAGCAAACAATAACAATAGCAAAATCTAATGCAAGCATGAGAGAATGGAATGGGCGATATCGGGATGATCAAAGGGGGGGGGGGCTTGCCCGGTTGCTCTGGCAAGGAGGGGTCGTCAACACCGTAGTCGAACTGGGGGGGTCGTCGACAGCCTCGGGGTCTACCAGAAAGAAGTAACAGAGGGGGAACACAATAAATAACCGAGCAATCAAAGTATCACAAAGCGTAGCATGGCAATACGCGGTGCTAGAGGTGACCTAACGCAGTAGTAGGTGATACCGGCGAAAGAGGGAAACAATCGAGAAAGTATTCCCGGTGTTTCACGTTTTCGGACAGATGAACCGAAGGGGAAAAGTTGTGTGTTTTCTATGCTAGGGATGTGTGGCGGACGAACGGGCTGCGTATCCGGAATCGTCTCGTCGTTCTGAGCAACTCTCATGTTGAAAATAATTTAATCCGAGTTACGGTTTAAAAGATATGATTTTCTAAAGATTTTATTAATTTCTGGAATTTAATTAATTATTTAATTTAATTCGAAAATGGATTTATGACATCAGCATAATGTCATGCTGAGTAGTCAACGGAGTTGACTGGTCAACCTGACAGATGGGGCCATTGACTGGGTCAACAGCACGGTCAACAGGCCCAGTCAGTAGTCAACAGTCCTGTTGACTTAGTCAAACCTACACGTGGGTCCCACTTGTCATAGTCACAGTTTAACTAAACCTAATTAACTAGTTAATTAATCATTAGTTTATCTAATCAGAGTTAATCAGGTTAATTAACAGATCTAATTAAGTTAATTAATTATCTAATTAATTAATTAATTAATATTTTTCTAATTCTTTTTTTTAATAAAAACGTTCTGGGGCTGGGCCCTGTTTGTCATAGGCCCTAGGGACCTTAGCGGGCGTCGGTGTTAGCGGGTTCGGGCGCAACGGGCACGGGCGCTGCCCGGGCGGAGATCGAACCCACCCGGGTGCGAGGCAGAGGCCCGCGACAATGCGCCGGTGGCCAGAGGCACGGCGCACGCAGCCGCACGGGTGCGTAGGGGCCCAACGCGGGGCTCGTCGGGAACGGGCGGAGGCAGGGATTGCGGCGTGGTCTGGGCGCGGCGGCGCACACGCACGGGCAGGAGCCGCTGCAGCGGGGGGACGAGCCGGCCACCACGACGTGCGTGCATACGGCAAGGGGAGAGACCATGGTGGGAGCTAGCAGGTCAGGGGAGGTGCGACCAGTGCACGACGGCGGGTTACACGGGCGCGGCAACCGCGAGCTCCTCGGGAGCTCGGGCGTGACGGCGGGGGCGACCTACTGCGACGGGAGGGAAAGAAGAGGGGGAAAGCAGAGGAGGGGCCTCACCGGGCCCTGCAGGTGTGCAATAGTGTGCGCGAGGAGGAGTCGGGGAGGCGCCGGAGCTCGGGGCGACGACGGTTGACGACGGGGTGGTGGTGACGACGGGCGACGGCGTCGGGTCAACAGGCGAGGCCGCAGCGTCTAGCGGGTGTCGCGGGAAGGAGAGGAGGGCGAGGAGGAGTCCAGGAGGCAAGCAGCGACGCGATGGGGTCGTTGGTCGGCAACGGAGGCGTCATCGGGAGTGCCGCGGGGTCGCGCCCCTGATCTGGATCGAGAGGGGAGGGAGAGCGAGAGGGGGGAAGTGGGGGAGTGGGGATCGGGTAGGTAGGGTTCGGTCGCCCCAGGGGGGCTATAGGTGCCGGCTGGGCCGGCCTGGTTGGCCCAGAGGCCAGCTGGGTTGTGGCCCAGTGGGGGAGGGGTTGTTTTTTTCTTTTACCTCTGCTCTTTTCTTTTTACAGAAAAAGCATGGTAATATTTGGGCTGCCAAATGGATTTTGTAAAATGTGGGACTTGGCCACATAATTACATTGAAATAGTTAGCACTGCCACAAAAAGGCTGTGAGGCTTTTGAAATAGTTTGAAATTTTTATAAAGTAAAAAGGCATTTAAACTATTGTTTTAGCCACTGCTTTAAGTAGTTTAGGCCACTTAAACCCTTTGCAAAAATGTTGGTTCACCACCAATATTAGTTGTGGAATATTTGGCACATGATGAACATTTTTGTATTCATGTTTGAGAAATTTTGAATTTTGGACTTGATGTTTTGAACAAGTGGCAACTAGGCAAGGTAAACATGATGACATGGCATGATTAGTGGGAGATTACTGTGGCATGAATCTCGGGGTGTTACAAATCTCCTCCACTACAAGAAATCTCGTCCCGAGATTTAAGTGGTGAAGTAAAGAATAACTTCGGGAGAACTGACCCTTATATGGTTAATTATCTGGTAAACAATTCAGGGAATGTGGCAGAAGTATCTCTCGAGTTGAAACTTAAGAAAACATCGAGAGAAAAACATGAAGGTACAATAGGAAGTTTCAAGCGAATGGACAAACGATCGATACCTGAACAGAGTGTGAGAAGGGGGTTCAGAGCATCGGGAATAGATCATATCTCGGAAGGTGGCTCGTGACAAAACACAAAGCCAAGAGCAAATGATACTTCGGAATAAAAGGATATACAGGAGAGTCAGGTTCCGATCCTGTGGAACTGTGGGTTATGAGCCCACCATGTGGGTTAAAGGTAGAAAGGGGGCCGATGGCAAGGCATGTCAGATGATAGACTGTTAGTTATGTTGTCAACACGTTGGTACCAAGGGCGAGGGACAGAGAGAACTATTTTCCTGCTCGCTGAACGAGGCGGACCAGTAGGCGAAGTTCTCGTCCATCGGGGGTTACCAGGATGCCGTCAGCAATAGTAACAGGGTCACACTGACAGAGTTGTAAACCGAGGTGTTTCCATAAGCAGGGAATTATTTCTGCTTATAACATATATAGATCACAAGAAAGGTTGAGCAAACCAATGGAAAGGAAAATGTGTTTATTATGATAACCAGACCAATGGAAAGGAAAGATGTTTATACCCAAGTGTTAGAGTATAACTTTCCCAAGGAAAGGCAGAGCATGATAGGGCTCCAAGTATTAAGCCGTTTAGACAGGGGGCAAGGAATTTATGAGGTTTACCCATACAACGGTGTTTGGATAATTGATCAAGAACAGTTAGCATTGCGCTCCCAATGTTCTTGTTGATGATCGGAGTACCACACACATGCTTCGGGATAGTGTTGACATGGTCATCAGGGAAATGTCAGACTTCGGATACACAAAGGATCCATCGGAACAACTTATAAAATAAGTCATACAATTTCAGCTAGGAAAAGATGAGGATGGGGCCCATGGGCTCAGCAACAATTCATCGAGGGGGCAAGGATGGTATTTCTCATCATGAATTCGGTTGATATCCTAGAAAAGTTTGGAATGATGATGATGATCACGAGACATTTATCGAGAGGTTTCATGAAGATGTAATCGATTAACGACGACATTAAGCAAAAGAAATGATGAAGTGTAAGGTTAATTGAACCACGAGTACGACACAAACTCGAAAGCAACCTTGTGTTCATGGCAAAATGGTATGACGAGGAAGATCGACATAAGCTTAGCTCGTCGTCGAAAATTGTGCTCCAGAAAGGACCTGGTAGCATAGTTAAAATTTAGCATGATAATGATATATTCTATCAGGCTAGAAATGACTTGAAGGATTATTAAACTCGTAAGCAACGAAAATTACTTAGAGTTATTGATTTGGAGTGCATAATTGATTCACTTATCGGTGTCCTAGAGTGAATAACAGCTCAGAACCCAAGGGAAATTGGAATCGACGAGAGGCAATACTCGATGAAGATTCATAGGAAGCAACACAGTTTCTTTGATATCCTCGAGATACTGGAGGGTAATACTCGGAGGAAGATCAAAATAGAGGTTGCGGAGATGTGTTTATCGGTAGAAGACAAGTGCTTTAACTTGTCTGAGAAATGGAATCAGGGAGAAAATATTGTCGGAACCATGATTGCCAAGGATCAATTCACATATAACAGATGATATTATATCAAGGAAAAAGTTATTATTACAAGAAGCTTCCATAATAGGATCTTCATCGTGTCCATGGGCATGAACACAAAGTTCAAGGTCGACTCCCACTTTTCCAACGCATAACCTTTCATTCACTTCTTGTTTTGAAGAAGGCATTAGTGTTAAAAGTTTTACCTAGTGAAATACCAGATGAGTAAGACCCGTGAAATCTTTCGGGTTCACACGGATTTATGGAAGGCATAGGTTCAACCCATAGGGGCATCTTAGGATCATATACCACAATCTTCAAGAGTAAATAACACCAACTCGAAAGCAGAGCATGGTTGACAAAAGCAGAGAATACAATTTACCAAAGGCATTATGTATCGAGGAAATAACTCACAAGAGTTTTGGATGTGAAGGACAATGTCGGATAATTATCCAACAAAGGATTTGGCGAACCGCAAGGAATCCGATATGAGTGTCGATGTTCAACCAGAAGAAGAAATAACGCAAAGGCATCAGATTATAGGGACATATGAATAATTTCAAAGCTTAA
>NC_041390.1:313504401-313542202 GCF_002162155.2 Triticum dicoccoides | reverse complement strand
GGGGGGGGGGACCAGAAGCAGAGGCTCTGATCAAAAGATAAGTAAGTTACAAAAAACATATCTCGACAATCAATCAAGGTTTGATTTGCCGAGAACAAGCTCATGTCTGGAGTGACGTCTGAGTCAAAAGGACGGATGCTAGTTTTGACTGGGGATTGCGAGCATCTGCAACATATTGAATCAACGAGCTCAAAATGATAGTGACAAAGGATGCCAATAAGATTACTAAGCTTATGGGATTTAACCATAATGCAAGCGCGCAAGAATTTCAAGAGCAATAAGTTGCTGAGGATTTTCAGAAGATCGAATAGTATTTCGAAGACTTTTGTGAAACACTCAAACAACTGGGGATGAAGAATCCACGGTAATTGTGAGGAATTATTCGTAGGAGTATTCATGCAGCAAAGAACTTCAAGGCAGTTGCAGGAGGGGTTCTTAGAACAGTGGAGAGTATTTCGAGGCATCTTGTAAAAACAAGAGCAACTTGGGACGAAGGTATGAACAACAACTATATGTAGTTATCCATAAGGATATATCGGTGGGAAGGCGGTGGGCACAAAGTCTTGAGAGAACATCGGAGAGTATCTTCGTAATCTTCTGGTGCACGAAGTGATTGTCTGGACTGACGGGCTCTCCGGGAGGAAGTGTTTACGAGAACCTAATGTTAGAGTTTGCAAAAGCGTTTAACCCGAATAGAGGAGAGATCAGAGTCCCAGAGTATAGACGAGGAGTAAAAGATGCTAATACACCCCAATGGCGACGTGGGCCCGTATCCACACAGCCAATGTTAGTAAAAGTTTTTAGTGACTAGACTCAACTTCGGCCAAGGAGTTGGAAAGGGGGGCTACCTATAGGCAGTTGGCTCTGATACCAACTTGTGACACCCTCGATTCAATCATACACTAATCATACACGCAAATGTGTACGATCAAGATCAAGGACTCACGGGAAGATATCACAACACAACTCTAGACACAAAATAAAATAATACAAGCTTTATATTACAAGCCAGGGGCCTCGAGGGCTCGAATACATAAGCTCGAATACACAAGAGTCAGCGGAAGCAACAATATCTGAGTACAGACATGAGTTAGACAAGTTTTCCTTAAGAAGGCTAGCACAAAACAACAACGATCGAAAAGGCAAGGCCTCCTGCCTGGGAGCCTCCTAACTACTCTTGGTCGTCGGCGTCCGTCACGTGGTAGTAGGCACCCTCGGGGTAGCAGCAGTCGTCAAAGGTGGCATCTGGCTCCTGGACTCCACCATCTGGTTGCAACAACCAGAAAGAAGAAAGAAGGGGGAAAAGGGGGAGCAAAGCAACCGTGAGTACTCATCCAAAGTACTCGCAAGCAAGGATCTACACTACATATGCAACATTATCAAAGGAAGGCTGTATATGTGGACTGGGCTACAGAAATGCCAGAATAGAGAGAAGGTCTAGTCCTATCGAAGACTAGCATCTTCTGGAAACCACCATCTTGCAGCAAACAGGAGGGAGTAGAGTAGCATAAAGTAAAGTAGTAGTAGTGTTATCAACCTCGGCCAGAGATCCTTTCTCGACTCCCTGCGAGAAAGCAATCCCAGAGCCATACTATCCAATTGTCATCACCATTCAATTCTCATCACCATCCAATTCTCATCACAAGTATCCAGTTCTAGTTGTATCGATCGGGATACAACTCCAAGTGTCCATTACCGTAGGACAGGCTATGCATAGATTAGTTCTTCCCTGCAGGGGTGCACCAACTTACCCACCACGCTTGATTAACTCCGGCCGGACACACTTTCCTGGGTCATGCCCGGCCTCGGCCAAACAATACGCCGCAACCCGACCTAGACTTAACAGAGAGGTCAGCACGCCGGACTAAACCTATGCCCCCAGGGGTCATGGGCCATCTCCCCGGAAACTCCTGCACGTTGCGTACGCGGCCGGTGAGCAGACCTAGCTACCTCCTTCAACAAGGCAGGCGCTTACGCAGTCCAACCCGACGCGCGCCACTCAGTCACTGACGTCTATTAAGCTTCGGCTGATGCATACGACGCAGAACGCCCATACTATGCCCACGTGATGGTTAGTGCTATCAGGCCAGAGGCCCCTTGGATCAAATATCCAAATCGTAGTGGATTAGGAATGCGCGGTAACAAGCAGAGACTCATGAAAGATCTGACCCCGTTGCCCCGTCTCGAGGACTTGCGGCAAGGGCTAGGAATGCCCGGCCACGCCTCATAATTATCTCGCGGGCACCCTCCAGGTCAACCCGTCTCCACATCACTCGCGGGTACCCCTCAGGGTCGACCCGCCTTTCCAAGTAACAGTTGTAAAGTCCAAGTATCCGTGTGTGCAAACATCAAGGGGAAAACCCAAGGAATCACCCCTGGTGAATTCCACTCGATGCAATCATCAAGGTGAAAGTAAGAGGAATCACCCCCGAGGTTCACACTTGAGGGGTTGCACGACAGAGTCGTATCGGAAGTGGTTAAGGCGGAATCACCCTCGATGACCACGACTGAATAGCTACACTACAGGGTTAACATCAGAAGTGTTGTAGAGGTCTCACCCTCGACACTCGATAGTAACCCAGAAGTGTCGAGCAACTAAGGGGAAAGTGATGTGCGGTGCCGGGGCCTGGTCTTCGATCCCGTTGATCGGGTCTTCAATGATGAAGCAGGGGCAACAAGGACAAGGTGGGGGTCACTGATGGATCACTAACCAACCTATACTAAGCAGTTTAGGATAAGCAGGTAAGGTACAACAATAAGCAGGTTACAAAAGCAGGCTATGCATCAGAATAGGAGCAAACAATAACAATAGCAAAATCTAATGCAAGCATGAGAGAATGGAATGGGCGATATCGGGATGATCAAAGGGGGGGGGGGCTTGCCTGGTTGCTCTGGCAAGGAGGGGTCAAAACCGTAGTCGAACTGGGGGGTCGTCGACAGCCTCGGGGTCTACCAGAAAGAAGTAACGGAGGGGGAACACAATAAATAACTGAGCAATCAAAGTATCACAAAGCGTAGAATGGCAATACGCGGTGCTAGAGGTGACCTAACGCAGTAGTAGGTGATACCGGCGAAAGGGGGAAACAACCGAGAAAGTATTCCCGGTGTTTCACGTTTTCGGACAGATGAACCGAAGGGGAAAAGTTGTGTGTTTGCTATGCTAGGGATGTGTGGCGGACGAACGGGCTGCGTATCCGGAATCGTCTCGTCGTTCTGAGCAACTCTCATGTTGAAAATAATTTAATCCGAGTTACGGTTTAAAAGATATGATTCTCTAAAGATTTTATTAATTTCTGGAATTTAATTAATTATTTAATTTAATTCGAAAATGGATTTATGACATCAGCATAATGTCATGCTGATGTCAGCAGTCAACGGAGTTGACTGGTCAACCTGACAGATGGGGCCATTGACTGGGTCAACAGCACGGTCAGCAGGCCCAGTCAGCAGTCAACAGTCCTGTTGACTTACTCAAACCTACACGTGGGTCCCACTTGTCATAGTCACAGTTTAACTAAACCTAATTAACTAGTTAATTAATCATTAGTTTATCTAATCAGAGTTAATCAGGTTAATTAACAGATCTAATTAAGTTAATTAATTATCTAATTAATTAATATTTTTCTAATTCTTTTTTTAATAAAAACGTTCTGGGGCTGGGCCCCGTTTGTCATAGGCCCTAGGGACCTTAGCGGGCGTCGGTGTTAGCGGGTTCGGGCGCAACGGGCACGGGCGCTGCCCGGGCGGAGATCGAACCCACCCGGGTGCGAGGCAGAGGCCGGCGACAATGCGCCGGTGGCCAGAGGCACGGCACACGCAGCCGCACGGGTGCGTAGGGGCCCAACGCGGGGCTCGTCGGGAACGGGCGGAGGCAGGGATTGCGGCGTGGTGCGGGCGCGGCGGCGCACACGCACGAGCAGGAGCCGCTGCAGCGGGGGGACGAGCCGGCCACCACGACGTGCGTGCATACGGCAAGGGGAGAGACCGTGGCGGGAGCTAGCAGGTCAGGGGAGGTGCGACCAGTGCACGACGGCGGGTTACACGGGCGCGGCAACCGCGAGCTCCTCGGGAGCTCGGGTGTGACGGCGGGGGCGACCTACTGCGACGGGAGGGAAAGAAGAGGGGAAAAGCAGAGGAGGGGCCTCACCGGGCCCTGCAGGTGTGCAATAGTGTGCGCGAGGAGGAGTCGGGGAGGCGCCAGAGCCCGGGGCGACGACGGTGGACGACGGGGTGGTGGTGACAACGGGCGACAGCGTCGGGTCAACAGGCGAGGCCGCAGCGTCTGGCAGGTGTCGCGCGAAGGAGAGGAGGGCGAGGAGGAGTCCAGGAGGCAAGCAGCGACGCGATGGGGTTGGCGGTCGGCAATGGAGGCGACATCGGGAGTGCCGCGGGGTCGAGCCCCCGATTTGGATCGAGAGGGGAGGGAGAGCGAGAGGGGGGAAGTGGGGGAGTGGGGATCGGGTAGCTAGGGTTCGGTCGCCCCAGGGGGGCTATAGGCGCCGGCTGGGCCGGCCTGGTTGGCCCAGAGGCCAGCTGGGTTGTGGCCCAGTGGGGGAGGGGTTGTTTTTTTCTTTTACCTCTGCTCTTTTCTTTTTACAGAAAAAGCATGGTAATATTTGGGCTGCCAAATGGATTTTGTAAAATGTGGGACTTGGCCACATAATTACATTGAAATAGTTAGCACTGCCACAAAAAGGCTGTGAGGCTTTTGAAATAGTTTGAAATTTTTATAAAGTAAAAAGGCATTTAAACTATTGTTTTAGCCACTGCTTTAAGTAGTTTAGGCCACTTAAACCCTTTGCAAAAATGTTGGTTCACCACCAGTATTAGTTGTGGAATATTTGGCACATGATGAACATTTTTGTATTCATATTTGAGAAATTTTGAATTTTGGACTTGATGTTTTGAACAAGTGGCAACTAGGCAAGGTAAACATGATGACATGGCATGATTAGTGGGAGATTACTGTGGCATGAATCTCGGGGTGTTACAGGTAAGGTACACATCAATTACATGTATATCACATATACCTTTCGTTTTGCCGGCCTTCTTGTCCGCTAAGTATTTGGGGCAGTTCCGCTTCCAGTGACCACTTTCCTTGCAATAAAAGCACTCAGTCTCGGGCTTGGGTCCATTCTTTGGCTTCTTCCTGGCAGCTTGCTTGCCGGGCGTGGCAACTCCCTTGCCTTCTTTCTTGAAGGTTTTCTTACCCTTGCCTTTCTTGAACTTAGTGGTTTTATTCACCATCAACACTTGATGTTCCTTTTTGACTTCTACCTCTGCTGATTTCAGCATTGCAAATACTTCAGGAATGGTCTTTTCCATCCCTTGCATATTGAAGTTCATCACAAAGCTCTTGTAGCTCGGTGGAAGCGACTGGAGGATTCTGTCAATGACCGCGTCATCCGGGAGATTAACTCCCAGCTGAGTCAAGCGGTTATGTAACCCAGACATAGTGAGTATGTGCTCACTGACAGAACTGTTTTCCTCCATCTTACAGCTGAAGAACTTGTCGGAGACTTGATATCTCTCGACCCGGACATGAGCTTGGAAAACCATTTTCAGCTCTTCGAACATCTCATATGCTCCGTGTCTCTCAAAACATTTTTGGAGCCCCGGCTCTAAGCTGTAAAGCATGCCACACTGAACGAGGGAGTAGTCATTGGTACGTGCCTGCCAAGCGTTCATAACATCTTGTTCTGCAGGGAGAACAGGTGCGTCACCTAGCGGTGCTTGTAGGACATAATCTTTCTTGGCAGTTATGAGGATGATCCTCAGGTTCCGGACCCAGTCCGTGTAGTTGCTGCCATCGTCTTTCAGCTTGGTTTTCTCTAGGAACGCGTTGAAGTTGAGGACTACGTTGGCCATTTGATCTACAAGACATATTGTAAAATTTTTAGACTAAGTTCATGATAATTAAGTTCATCTAATCAAATTATTCAATGAACTCCCACTTAGATAAACATCCCTCCTGTAATCTAAGTATAACATGATCTGAGTTAACTAGGCCGTGTCCGATCATCACGTGAGACGGACTAGTCAACGTCGGTGAACATCTTCATGTTGATCGTATCTTCTATATGACTCATGCTCGACCTTTCGGTCTTCTGTGTTCCGAGGCCATGTCTGTACATGCTAGGCTCGTCAAGTCAACCTAAGTGTTTTGCATGTGTAAATCTGTCTTACACCCGTTGTATGTGAACATTAGAATCTATCACACCCGATCATCACGTGGTGCTTCGAAACAATGAACTGTCGAAACGGTGCACAGTTAGGGGGAACACTTTCTTGAAATTATTATGAGGGATCATCTTATTTACTACCGTCGTTCTAAGTAAACAAGATGCATAAATATGATAAACATCACATGCAATCAAATAATAAAAGTGACATGATATGGCCAATATCACATAGCTCCTTTGATCTCCATCTTGGGGCTCCATGATCATCTTGTCACCGGCATGACACCATGATCTCCATCATCATGATCTCCATCATCGTGTCTCCATGAAGTTGCTCGCCAACTATTACTTCTACTACTATGGCTAACGCGTTTAGCAATAAAGTAAAGTAATTTACATGGCGTTTCTCAATGACACGCATGTCATACAAAAAATAAAGACAACTCCTATGGCTCCTGTCGGTTGTCATACTCATCGACATGCAAGTCGTGATTCCTATTACAATAGCATGAACATCTCATACATCACATATATATCATTCATCATTCATCACAACTTTGGCCATATCATATCACAAAGCACTTGCTGCAAAAACAAGTTAGATGTCCTCTAATTGTTCTTGCAAGTTTTACGTGGCTGAAGTAGGGTTCTAGCAAGAACGTTTTCTTACCTACGTGAAAGCCACAACGTGATTTGTCAACTTCTATTTACCCTTCATAAGGACCCTTTTCATCGAATCCGCTCTAACTAAAGTGGGAGAGACAGACACCCGCCAGCCACCTTTATGCAACTTGTGCATGTTAGTCGGTGGAACCGGTCTCACGTAAGCGTACGTGTAAGGTTGGTCCGGGCCGCTTCATCCCACAATACCGTTGAAGCAAGATAAGACTAGTAGCGGCAAGAAAGTTGACAACATCAATGCCCACAACAAATTGTGTTCTACTCGTGCAAGAGAACTACGCATAGACCTAGCTCTGATACCACTGTTGGGGAACGTTGCAGAAAACAAAAATTTTCCTACGGTTTCACCAAGATCCATCTATGAGTTCATCTAGCAACGAGTGATTGGATGCATCTACGTACCTTGTAGATTGTGAGCAGAAGCGTTCAAAGAACGGGGATGAGGGAGTCATACTCGACGTGATCCTAATCACCGGAGATCCTAGCACCGAACGGACGGCACCTCCGCGTTCAACACACGTACGGTCAGCGTAACGTCTCCTCCTTCTTGATCCAGCAAGGGGAAGGAGAGGTTGAGGAAGATGGCTCCAGCAGCAGCACGACGGCGTGGTGGAGATGGAGCTGCAGTACTCCGGCAGGGCTTCGCCAAGCTCTATGGAGGAGGAGGATGTGTTGGAGAGGGAGAGGGAGGCACCAAAGATGTGTTATGAGAGGCCCTCCTTCCCCACTATATATAGGGAGTCCAAGGGGGGGCGCCGGCCCTAGGAGATCCAATCTCCTAGGGGGGTGCGGCCAAGGGAGGAATCCCTCGTCCCCAAGGCACCTAGGAGGTGCCTTTCCCCTTTGGGACTCTTCCCTTCTTGAACCCTAGGCGCATGTGCCTCTTGGGGCTGGTGCCCTTGGCCCATATAGGCCAAGGCGCACCCCCTACAGCCCATGTGCCCCCCCGGGGCAGGTGGCCCCACCCGGTGGACCCCCGGGACCCTTCCGGTGGTCCCGGTACAATACCGGTGACCCCAAAACTTGTCCGATGCCCGAAATAGCACTTCCTATATATAATTCTTTACCTCCGGACCATTCCGGAACTCCTCGTGACGTCCGGGATCTCATCCGGTACTCCGAACAACATTCGGGCTACTGCATATACATATCCCTACAACCCTAGCGTCACCGAACCTTAAGTGTGTAGACCCTACGGGTTCGGGAGACATGTAGACATGACCGAGACGACTCTCCAGTCAATAACCAACAGCGGGATCTGGATACCCATGTTGGCTCCCACATGCTCCTGGATGATCTCATCGGATGAACCACGATGTCGAGGATTCAAGCAACCCCGTATACAATTCCCTTTGTCAATCAGTATGTTACTTGCCTGAGATTCGATCGTCGGTATTCCAATACCTCGTTCAATCTCCTTACCGGCAAGTCACTTTACTCGTACCGTAATGCATGATCCCGTGACCAGACACTTGGTCACTTTGAGCTCATTATGATGATGCATTACCGAGTGGGCCCAGTGATACCTCTCCGTCATACGGAGTGACAAATCCCAGTCTTGATCCGTGTCAACCCAACAGACACTTTCGGAGATACCCGTAGTATACCTTTATAGTCACCCAGTTACGTTGTGACGTTTGGTACACCCAAAGCACTCCTACGGTATCCAGGAGTTACATGATCTCATGGTCTAAGGAAAGGATACTTGACATTGGAAAAACTCTAGCAAACGAACTATACGATCTTATGCTATGTTTAGGATTGGGTCTTGTCCATCACATCATTCTCCTAATGACGTGATCTCATTATCAATGACATCCAATGTCCATAGTCAGGAAACCATGACTATCTATTGATCAACGAGCTAGTCAACTAGAGGCTTACTAGGGACATGTTGGTGTCTATTATTCACACATGTATTATGATTTCCGGATAACACAATTATAGCATGAATAAAGACAATTATCATGAACAAGGAAATATAATAATAATGCTTTTATTATTGCCTCTAGGGCATATTTCCAACACGGCCCCTGAATAGTCTTTTTCGTAAGCGTGCGAAGGAAGACTCCGCCCCCTTTTTCTATAAAAAGGGCATGCTAGCCTCGACCCAGCACAACACAACCTCTAACCCCAAACCAAGCTAGAATGTCTGGCCCCATTGTTCACAATGAGACCACAGCAACCAACCTTGGAGGTTTTGTGACCGTGCTAGCGAACCTCACCCACCGTGCCTTTGCATTAGAAGAGCCCCTAGAATATGTTGTGTACCAAGGGTCCATGAGCGGTGAGAGCCGTCAAGTTTGGGCCACTATGCATGTCTATGGTAGGGGTCTATCACCAGAACGCCCCTACAGGTTCACGGGAAGGACAACTTCCTTTGAGCCACAAGCCATCCAACTAGCTGCTCGAGAAGCTATAGTTCAACTCTGGCACTTGTCGCCCCGAGTTAACTGTCGCTCCTTCTACTACTACCCCAGCCATGACGGGTATGGTAGACCACCACAAGTTGCCAACGGAGATCACGAGACAGATCCTGCATTATTGCATCTGGTGCGCTATGTAAGTGCACTAGAGGGACTGTTCGATCAAATCACCCTAGATCTGATCGCAACTCGTGGAGAACTGATCCGCCGACCCCCAGCAAGAAGAGAAGATGAGCCCGACGCCGACAATCCATTCGTGCTGTTCGGACAACCGATCGAGACCTTGAGGTCAGCCCCAGCCATCAACCTAGGTGCTTTGATGACCCCAGAAGTGCTTCGTCACCTTTTGGGAACACACTCCAACGGGATTGTGGCCAACAATCCCCGCGATGGTCATCATCACTACCCGACCCTGCAGTTCCGCAACCCCCTGCAGCTAACTCCGACGGTGAAGCCCGTGGAGAAAACTCGACAGCCACAAGGCACGCCCTCTTAGATATAAACGAGGTAGACTAAGTCACTCAAGTAGTACCGAGTCTCAGTATGTCCACAACCTGTAGTTGTGTGATCTTGTATTACCGCAGTGTTGTCTGCATGTGCGCCCCTATTTTAAAAAGTAGCTGTGCATAAGTGTGTTGATGTACGGTTGCATTTTTTAATTCCGGGCGTAGCTACCAAAACCAACCCTGATGGCACCCATAGTAATGCTTCGCTTTGGCGAGATGTGTGTATCTGTGGCTTCGACCCCGACCCCATGAGAGCAGAACCAGCAAACTAGTGCCCCTCACCGCGGTAAATAACCCAGCCCAGTTACTTTATAAAAGGGACACCTCGTGACCTTGCCGAGTACCCCTCATCTTGTGCGCAACCCTCACAACCATTTCTTGCCATGCCGAGCCCTAGCATTTATCTAAGAACCCCGGATGCAACCCCGGGTAGTTTTGTTAAAATATTGTGCGACTTTACCTGCAGTGCCATGGGTTCTACCCAGCCACCCCAGTACGAGCTGATCAAATCGAGGATCACCTCTTCCACCTTGAAATATTGGGCAGTAGTGCACATCCCTCCCATAAACTCAAATCAGGACCCAACGGAAGTCTCCTTCCTAGGGAAATCTATGCCAACTCCGCAGATGGCCATAGAAGCGGCTGCACACGAAGCGATTGTTCGCCTTCGATTCGCGGTACCCTATGCCAGCGAACGAGGGTATTATTACTTTCTGAGCCGTGCAGCACCTGGGGAAGTGACATCTTTTCCCGGTGGACGAATTGAGAGAGACCCAGTACTGGCCAACCTTGTCCAGTATGTCATCGCTCAAGAGCGTTTGACCCAGCGAGTGATGGGTTATCTCCAGAGCCTCGCTGATTTAAATCCTCAGATCGCCATCGGCAGACCGCTGAGACTCGACCAGGAGAGACGCGTTCATCGACTGGTCAATCCACTTCCCCCGATAGAAGAAGAGTGTGCCGAGTACCAGAGACGTTTTCTCGGGACCCCGTCCAGTTGCCATTTTCATTCTAGACGTCACTGCTATGTTCTTTTATTCTCGCATTTAGTTAAGTGTTGTAACTCATGCGTGTTATTCTAAATCTTGTGCGATGAGATGAACATTTGGTTTCAATTGTAGTGAGTAATTTTTGCTGCTGTAAATTTTGATTAACTAATTTTTCCTCACGAGAAATCCTGGAGTGAGATTTCTTTTCCCTGAGTTGCTATAGCATATGTCTCCTCACGAGATGGAATTTTATTCATGCAGCACCACGGCAGCAGACTCACAACCACAACCACTCGAACACATACACTACTTGCGACACCACGTAACCGTGTTGCATCTGGCTAATCATCTCCCTAACACACCACAGTCTCTGAAGGAGAGATTAGTGGGTAATCATCTGGGTACAAGTTACCCAGCATACCGACAACAGTTAGCACCCGACACCACACCTACTCCTCGTGATCACCGCCACCGCGGAGAGCCAACACTCGAGCGGCAGCATCACGACGATCATCGAGGATCATCACACACAGGAGCACGGAGAGCCCCAGCAATGCCACCAGCCCTCCGCACACCAGGATCATGTACCAGTCCGGCACCGCCCCCGCCATTAGAGCCTCGTCTCGAGCTTCTGTAAACGGAAATGGAGGAGGAAGAAGGAGAAGGAAAAGCGAGGCCAGGTGTGAGGAAGAAGAGAGAAGCACCTCGGCCGTTTTATAGCTCGAGCTCGATGTACGGTGGGCAAAGTCCACCAGCGCCGCTCGTCGCCCGATCGCCGGTGTTCGGAGGCGAATCCGCGAGCAGTGCCAACAGCACGCTGGCCCGCGAGGTGAGTGCATGCTGCACCGGCAGCTAGCACACCGCGCACTACCGCAGGTACGGCCTAGATGCCCTACGCGCTAGACGTCGCCGGTGGAGAAAGCGCGGGAAAGCGCGCGGGAGAGAGGAAGAAGAGAGAGCCAGAGGAAGAAGAAGAGGCTGACAGTGGCCCCGGGTCCACCTGTCAGCCAGAGAGAGCACTGTGCTCTCGGGTGCGACCAACGCATTTTAAATTTAGAATTTATTCCAAATTTACTGTATCCAGCGTAGAAATCTCTCGTTTTCCCCCCTAAACGTAGATTTTTCCACGCAGCGCCATTGTTCCACACTGTGGTTTTACACCACTTATTGCTCTCTCACTGTAGCCACATTTTATTGCTTATATTTTCTTAAAGCAGCTTTTAGCAAATCTCGAGGACAAGATTTTTCTTAAGGGGGGTAGTGTTGTGACACCCCAAAATTTTGACCTTGTTTCATTGATTAAAATTTTGCCAGGAAATTTAAACTTTCATTTTCTGGATTTTCCCTTGATTTCAAAGCCATTCTTTTTTTTGTTATTATGGAGTTTTTACCCCAAGTAAAAACTTTCCAAATATATTATTGGACTTGTTTGCCCTTTCAAGAAAAAAACATTTCTATTATCAGTGGAACTTATTTGCACAATCATTTCTCTCTGAGCTTTATTCCTAAAATGATTTTTCATTAGTTTTGGAGCTCTTTTTTGAACTACAACCACTTGATAAATTTATTTAAAATTTTCACCAAAATTTGGAGTTGTCATGTGATGTTTTTAAATCACTTCTATGCAAAAATATATTTCATTCATTTAATATTTTGAGCTCTACACCAAGTTTTCAAATCTGGTCCAGTGGACAATTTTGCACGACAACCCCTTTAAATATTTCTTTAAAACTTCCACCAAAATTATGGGATGTTCATAGGAGTATATTATTCAACTTTAAGCAAAAACCCTGGATGTTCTTTGAAATATTTGAGTGAACCAACCTCTTTTTCATACTGGTCCAGCATGGTGATTTGTACAACAACCATCATTTAACTTCCCCTTTTAGCTATGATTCCTTTTCCTACTTATAGACCATCCTGCAAAACCCTTAAGTCCAGGAGAGTGAACCCATTGGAGGATTTTAAGTGCATGCAATCATGCCTTTTTCCATCTGTCCAAAACTGGAGATTTGCAAAATTACACTAACAAGTTTGAGCTTTTGGCAAACTAACTTCACCACCCTCTTATTCATCCAAAGAGACTATGATCTGGAAATTTGGGCCACCCCAAGAGTTGCCTAAATGCCTTTGGCATTTTGCCAAACACCCTGTGTGCATAGCCAGAATTGGCATGGTTTTTAGTTTGCTATATGAACTTGAACCACTGACCCAACAACCTTGTCCACTAAGCTCCTAGCTAGTCCTAACCTAGGTCTGCTTATTGCCAGCCTCACCCAAGCCCTGTAGCATGCATTGGCACTTCGTCGAGCAGCTAGCGTGCGTGCTCTGGGCGCGCCCAGAGCGCACGTTTTGCACGCGCATGCACCGAGCCGCCGCGTCTCGCTGCCGCCCACCCCGCGCCGGTTCTGGCCCTTGGCCAACCGCAGCCAGCGCGCCCCGTCTTCTCCTACACCGCAGAGCCACCCCGACCACCTCTGGCACCCCACAACGCTGCCGTCAGGTCGGCCATGGTGGCTAGCTGACGGCCGCAGCAGGCCCCGGCCGTGGCAGCACCGCCCAAGCCATACACGCGCGCCAGCTCGCCCCTTGAGCAGTATGGAACTCGTCGGAATGCGCCGGCCAGCTCCACGCCACCCTGCACCTACAGAACGGCGGTCGCCGACGAGCTTATCCACGGCCGCCGCAAAACCGACCTCGTTGCACTATAAAAGGAGGCCCCCGAGCTCGTCTAAGCCCTCAGGCAGCCCCATACCATCCTCCAAGTGACCCCCATAGCCAGAGAACGACGGGAGGAGGTCATCTTCCTCACCTCTGACGGGTTCGGCCGCCGCCATGCTCTGGTCCAATTCATCGCGAGCAGACCCTCTCCCGCCCATCCAGCGACACCACTCGACTCCCCTCAACCTGGCGGAGCTGCCCAGCCTCTCATATGCGATCGGGAACCACTGCAGCCTAGAACCCCAAAACCCACCCGAAGCCTCCTCCGCCGCGGAGCTCGCCGCCGGCGACTCCCTCCACCCCGCCGACCCAACGACCACCGGGAGGACCGCCCCGGTCTTGCAGATCCATCCCGACCCTCTGGAGCCCACAGGGAGCCGCCGTTCGCCGGCGTTGATCACCGGAGTCCCACCTCCGTTCGGGCAAAGGAAGAGGAGGGAGAGAGGACTGGTCAAACCTAATCAGTGGGCCCCGTGGACCCACTGTCAGTGACCCACACGCCCGTCCACGCTGGATAAGTGAAGGCGTAAAACCCCCAAGTGCGTATCCCCTGCTTCGAAAGCGTATTCTTATCTGAAACGTTTTCTTTTCTGTTTTATTTAAAAAAACAGAGTTTGACTGAAACTTTGACTGGCTATAACTTTTTAAATATAGATCCAAATGACTTGATTCTTTTCTGTTGTTTCCCAAATGTTGTCTAGTTTTTTTCATATTTATTTCAAAATTTTCGGAACAACTTTTTTGTATTGTTTTTAAAGTATGTGTTATTTGACTATTTTCAAAAATAGGAATTTGAAGAAGGAGAGAACTTTCAAAAGTTTTGGAATGCCCCTGCCTCTCCACACCTTGAAGGCAAGCATTCTGAACCCTGGCATAATATTTCATGGGTTGTTTGATACGGTTATAACACCACCTCGACATGAAGCATTAGTTATTTTTATGTGACGATGTGATCATACGCTTTGAGTGCAAAAATGGAAATTTTTGCTGTTGGAAATGGACATACTTGTGATAGCAATCACCCTCATATGCCTCTCATGCCTACCGGGAAGGATCCAGGAAAGTATCTGTCTTGAGTAGACACGAGCTTGTCCCTCGTCGAGACGGTTATGACCGGTGGGGCAGGGGGAGGTATGATGAGTGGTGATTGTGTCTGATGGATGTGAAATATTATCCTTGAGCTAATCATGCAGGAAATACTTAAGCCTCCTGAGTCGGCCGTAGATCGAGTCTTGTTCCAGCAACCCCCATACTTGTTTCGTGCTGCCACTTGTCCCTGCCGTAGGTAGGGTACGGTTCCGTAAGTTGTCAACCCCTGTCCTAGCACACACCGTACAGAAAGGCCATGGTGGAAGATACCGGCTGCATCCGGTAGGCATGCCACCTGGTCCGGGGGCATGGGTGTTTTTGGTTGTAGCCGAAGGGGGTAGCTCCCCCCAGTTTGCGAGCGGTATAAATTTTGTGATCCCATGCTAAGTCGAGGTTGTAGCCTTCCCACTTAGAGTTTTGCTTAACAGGTGTCAAGGGTGATTCCAGACACCGGTGAGTTTGGCTGGTGTGTGCGGTTAGGTGGGTTTTCAATTAAAAGACCGTAGACGGAATTAGTTCCGATGGACTAAAGAGATCCGTTACTCGTGGGTATAGAGTACACCCTCTGCAGAGATATAATACCTATTCGAATAGCCGTGTCCATGGTTAAGGACTACAATCTGGGATGGGTCAAGTGTCGGTCTTAGTGTCGGTCTTCGGAGGAAAACTACTAAATGAGAACATTGATTATGACCGGTGACGTATGATGATTATGATTATTATTATTATGGACTAACCATTTATGTTATTTGAATTATTGAGTATCCCTGGGACGGTTCTACCTCCTGGATATTCACCGTGATTATTCTTATATAAGCCCTTTATGTGGTGTCGCTCAGACGCCCGACTGTGGCATGCTTGTCATTTCATTTACTTATAAGCCCTTTATATGGTATCGCACAGACGCCCGACTGTGGCATGCTTGTTATTTCATTTACTTATATGCCCTTTATGTGGTGTCGCTCAGACGCCCGACTGTGGCATGCTTGTCATTTCATTTACTTATAAGCCCTTTATGTGGTGTCGCACAGACGCCCGACTGTGGCATGCTTGTTATTTCATTTACTTATAAGCCCTTTATGTGGTGTCGCACAGACGCCCGACTGAGGCACGCTTCATATTATTATCCTTTCGAGGCGTCGCTTCAGACACCCGATCGGTGCTTTTCATTTCTACTCCCTGATTGTTTACTCATATTTTATTTGAATGATCTGCTTGCGTGCATCATAAATCTTATTTCATAACTGACGAAGTGATCATGGAATATTTCAAAACATGATTATCAATGGCTATATTATACCTGTGTTCTTAATGTTTGCGAGTACATTCAAAGTACTCACTGGCTTGTCCCTGGCTATTGTCTTGGCCAGATTTCTTGCGTGAAAAGGAGCGTTGTGATGACAGCCCCGGAACCTACGTAATGGTGATAGCAGCCTCGCGAAGATAGGAGTTATCCTGGTCAGCTGTTCCTGTGGGAAATGGAGTCCCATAGACGCTGATGATCCGCAATCCGCTTCCGCCATCAACCACTAGAAACCAATTGTTGTACCCATAGGCCAAAATGGTCTTGTACTTCATATTTTGTATTTTTCTTGGAGTTTTTGTAACAAGTTGGTGTCTCATCAGCTAACAGTAATCCTGGGGCTGGTGAGCACAAGGGCCGCTTTTGGAAAATTAATATCCCGAAAATCCGGTCCTGGCAGATAACATTTAGATTGGCATCCTTTTTTGGTTTGTTATGAGATATCACTGCTTCCACATCATTATGTTGTAAAAAACTCGGTGAATTTTCGACCCCTTTCAGCGACGTCGCTTCGGACCCTTGTCGATGGATTCTTTTTGTGCATCTCCAAAATCCATATCTACGTCTCCTATATTCTAAAAAGAATATATAAAAGTACACCATTTGTATTATCATCTATAACATACATACAAAGAATGGTTAGCTATATGCACCTCTTCTCATGGTGTTTTAGTCCGATCTATCATCATTACATCAATGCATATGTTGAAACCCATCACTTTCTATCTTTGATGAAATATAAACGGTATTTTATACTGCATCATATAAACATATATAATAAAAATAAAAGTGAAACTAACACAATTGTTTTATTTTGTAAGAAAGAAAACCCTTTTTCATATTATTAAAAAAAGATGTTGCATTTCTCTCAGGGAAAACAACCAACTATAATGTTCATATATAAATAAGCAGTCATCTAAAATTTCTTAAATCATTTATATAGGCTATGGAAAATTGTCCAACAGAAAATAAAAACATGCAAACAAACCAACATAAACCAAGTATATTTGGTTTCTTCTCTATTTTTTTGTGATACTCTAAATATATCTAATAAGTATAAAAAATATTTAGTTGTATGAACCATTTAATACATATATATACTTTAATTGTTTTTGTGAGGTATATATATACTTTAATTATCTATGCTTTTTCGTAGAACAAACGTTACCGATCCATGGCCCAAATTAGCTATACAGCCTGACCCAACTAGCACCCAATGTACGACCTCTCTCGACCCTCTTCCCTCCACCTCGCCGCATGCGCGTCGACGGGCTCTTGCCGCAACCGCTGTCAAATTGTATGCAATCATATAATGCAAGAAGGAAAGAGTACACCATACTCCCTCTGTTCCTAAATACTTGTCTTTCTAGGCATTTCAACAAGTGACTACATACGGAGCAAAATGAGTGAACCTACACTCTAAAATATGTCTACATACATCCGTATGTAGTAGTCATTTGAAATGTCTAGAAAGACAAATATTTAGAAACGGAGGGAGTAGAAGCTAATATTTGTTTTGGAAGGCCACGTCCACCACAAGTACTACTTGATGTTGTACGTATGCATGCAACAAGCGTGACCATGCACATGGATGTTGGATTCTTTGGGTATATGTGCACACGTAAAGGATATTGGTGTCTCGAACTGTACGAAGAGATTAGATCCATTTAAAAAGGACAGAGTCAGGGTCAAGCTTAGCCTGCTGTTTTTATTCTTGCCGCTCAAGAAATATCAGACTAGCTATAGTGGGTAATAACTTCAGCAATAACATAGAGTCCAACTCCGCTGATTTGCATACGTGGCAATGATTTAATGAGGAGAGAGAGTATAGCAGTAACATAACTGGTTACCGTAACTTCGCGCTGGGTCCCACAATTTTTTAATGCAAATCGATCCACTGCGGCGTCCCTCTCGCGAAGGAAAATGAGAGAATTCCTTATTTGACACTATCTTAAAATATGGTTGGCCCTGAAGAAATTTTTCTTCCCTGTTTGACATCTGTTCTAAATTTCTTTCCCAATATGACACTCTAATGCATTTTGTTCACTAACGGTGTTAAAGACAGACGTGAAAAGACCCTTTTATCCCTTGTGCATAAGGTGACCAAACATCTATACATGACAATATCTACAGTTATGTTACACTAGTCATCAACCCGTGCACATGCACGGGCTAGCTATTTTGAGGAACACGTGGATGTTAAGAATATGAAATAGTTTTCAAAACTTTGTAAACTTTTCAAAAAAATTGAATATCAGGAGATTTATATAAATATATATTTGAATATTACTACATCTTTTCTTTACATTTGAATACTGTAACATCTAATAGTCTGTGTAGACACACTTATGATTTCTTATGGTTTGAAGTAGGGAGAATGTGATTATTAAATCTAATGACTCCCATTGTCTTATCAGAAAACTTTGTGAAGTTATATGATTGGAGCATAAAAAAATAGCATGCTTATGGATCTACACGGGATTGAGCAGGATATTACAATGTAAATACGTACTACCAAGTTCCCAAGAAAAACATTTCCCATTTAACATAATTAACGAGGTCGAAGGAAACATTGCCAAGAAGTACATAAGAGATTATCAGAGAAAGTGCATAAACAAAGATAAAATGGAAATTATATAAATCCAAAGGCTATGTATGTTACTTCTCATAGCTTTCATGGCCAGCCCAGAAATATAGAGAAATGAAATCCCGTCTACAAGCTCCGTAGCGGGTATTTGTATACGTGCATGTACATAGCAAAACTCAACCATATTTAACACACTACAGCCAGCCCAGACTACACTGGTGCATGCATGCATTAGTCAAGTATTTAAGTATTCAGTGAAGTATAATACCGCCGGCCAGGGCGCCAGTATACGGGTATTTGGAACTGAGGCGCGGACGTTTAGATATATGTATGAGTCGATGAGACGTCAACGGGAACTGCTCCGGACCTCTACATCTGCAAGGTTAGCTAGCTACATGATCAAATACTTAGACCGATGCATGTACGTAATCGGCCAGTATACGTGTGTGCGAGCATGTATGCATGCATGGTACGTGAAGTAACCGGGCAATCAAGTCTGTGCATGCATGTAGGAATAACTCTAAATATACGTGTAACTTGCACTGAAAAAAATTGTAACTGGACTTAGCTTTCTCAAACAACAGAGACTAGAGGGACGGCTAGATCGGGATCGGAATATTTTTTTTGTTCGATATGGGCTAGGGACTATCATAGGGGTATTTTGGTCCATCCATTTTTTATTTGATGGAATAGTCTAACGAAACCGACTGCAATATCACGTAAGGAAAGAAATTTAGACTATATGTCAAATAGAAAAAAATTTCTTCAGGTCAAATAAGGAACCACATTTCAAGATAGTGTCAAATAAGGAATTTTCTCAAGGAAAATTCCCCACCGCTCCATCCTCTCCCTCCCTGCCGCCTCCATCCTCTCCCTCCCTGCCGCCTCCATCTCCCTCGCCCCGCTCTCCGTCTCGCCGCCCAGCGGCAGCTCTGGCCGGCGACGCGAGGCCACTTGAATCATGGCCAAGTTTGGTGCCCGTAAGGAGGCGGCACCAGTCCGGTCATCGGCGACCTCGCCGCCGCAGCAGCACATCCCTGGCACCCCGGCAAGCTCGTGCGCCAACTGCTGGCCACAACAACTCTTCTACCCCGGTGCTCCGACGAGCTCGTCCGCCAGCCCCTCCACACCACCGTACATGTACGTCCCTCTCATGGAATCCTCTACTGCAAACCCTACATGGTACTCCCTCCGTTCCTAAATATTTGTCTTTTAGAGATTTCAAATGGACTACCACATACGGATGTATATAGACATATTTTGGAGTGTAGATTCACTCATTTTGCTTCGTATGTAGTTACTTGTTGAAATCTCTAGAAAGACAAATATTTAGCAACGGAGGGAGTATAAATTTCTGCTTTTAATTCAATCTTCGCCAATTGCAATTCCTTTAGCTCAAATACTTGATTGAGCGTGTGTAGGTCTTCAGGGAATTTCTGTACTGCCAAGTCTTTACTCACATCTAAGTTTGAATTTCTAAGTCTGATTCAGCATGTGTGGGTGTGGCCTGAATTACCAAAACCGTAAGCTTCAGTTGACATCCTTTTGCTTTTGCTTTCTTCATTGAACATGTGATATATATCAAATCGAGACACTAGTTAGGACATGCTTTTTGAACAAAGGATTGATTATGCTTCATATATAGCAGAAACAGTAGGATTATCCTACTGCAGTTTTATTAAGATAAGTATTTACAAGTTAGACTTTGATACAAAGAGGAATAAGTTATGTACCTGACCAAATACAATCATTTCGAACAGTCCAAATACTCCAGGTCACCAAAATAGATGTGTTCCGTGTTAAGTCTATCTCTTACAGTAGCCTAAAAAAATATCTTGTTTAAGTCTGTTTCTGACCAAATCCAATTGCATACCTCATGAATTTGTCTAGTGCGCTTGATAATTTAATATTTATAATACTTCTGTTAGAGAGATGAGGTGTTGTACAAAATTTCATTGCTACTGTACTATGCTCATGACTTCTGATATTTGTAACAGGAGGCCAATGTACACCCCTGCACCTGACGACTTGCTAAGTTTTGGACAATTCCCTCCAATGCATAATTATAATTTTCAACCTTCGCAAGTGCAGCATCCTGTACAAGGGCACCAAAATATGGATACCAATCAACCGGCTGATGGTTCCGATGATAAAGCTGAAGCAAGTATCATCGATCCTTCCTCCCTCTACACACTAGATCACTCCCTTGTCCAGATGGACATGTTAAACTCATTCGCCAAGGAAATCGCCATAGTAGTGAAGGAAAGCCTTGATGCTCAAGGAAGATCAAGCAGAAGTGGTCCGAGGATTTACGTGAACAGGCCACGTGAAGAAGCTGCTGAGCAATTGGTACGCGACTATTTCTGTGATAATCCTATCTACAAGAAGAAGGTATTTCGTAGAAGATTTCAGATGTGAAGGCCCCTTTCCTGGCATGTTAGGAAGCCTCGACTGTATGCACTGGCGTTGTGACAAATGTCCCATGGAGTGGAAGGGACAATTCACCAGTGGGTATAAGGGCATCCCTACTCTTATTCTAGAGGATGTTGCTTCTCAGGATCTTTGGATATGGCATGCATTTTTTGGTGTTCCTGGATCCAACAACGGCATCAACGTGCTTAATCAGTCGACGTTGTTCCTTGAGCAACTGAAAGGGCAAGCTCCTCGAGTGAACTATAATGTCAACGAGAAGGAATATCAACTTGGTTATTACCTTGTAGATGGAATATACCCAGAGTGGGCAGCATTCGTGAAGTCGATACCGATGACTCAAACAGAAAAACAGAGGTTGTTTGCTAAACATCAAGAAGGTGCAAGGAAGGATGTGGAACGTGCATTTGGTGTGCTCCAGGCACTATGGTCTATTTTACGGCGCCCGACACGTTTATATGACCGGGGCGATCTCCATCATATTATGTTAGCCTGCATCATTCTACACAACATGATAGTTGAGGATGAAAAAGAAGAGGCGGGGAATATGCTTGATTTGAATGAGGAAGCAGACTCATCAATGTTTTCCCATCAGTATTTACTCATGGTGACATGCCAATATTTGTGAGGTACTTCAAAGAGATGCTAGAATTCATGATCGTCTGATGCATAAGGCTCTAAAAAATGATTTGATTGAGCATATATGGAAAAAGTTTGGGCGACGATAGATTATATTCGAGACTTGATCCATGTATTGCTAAACATGTTTTATATATTTTAATTATATTATATTGGCACTTATTATTTATTATGGGTCCGTTCGAATTTGTGTTCTTGTATTTATATATGGGTACTGGCAAACAAAATTTCATATTGATACATGTCACATATAGATCACAAAGTTGAAGTACTAGTATAGATCTCACAAAACAATAAATGAAAACCTCAAGTTACTACCTCTATGTTACTACCCACTATGGAGGTAGTAATATAGACTAATAACATATGCATGTTACCACTCTGTTACTACCTACTATGGCTAGTCGGCAAGTGCAAATAGGAGGTGCAACATGTGGGACCTGCTATGTTTAAAGGAGTCTAGATGGGGGCCACCAAGCTGAGCAAACTAAATTACATGGTGCACAAATAAAAGAGTCATATTCTTACTTAAATTAAGTTAAGTCAGTTATTATGTTTGACATGTCCAGATCGTTTCCTTTTGAATTAGATTAAAGAAGTTAGATAGATAGGTGTGGTGCGGCCAGTATGTTGGTCACGCAAAATTAGGAGGACTTAGCTATATATAAAGTCAGATCATGTGGCGTCTATGTAATGGTTAGGTTATGTCAATATGAATTAGACATCGTGTGTTCTGGCTGTCGACCATTATTCGAGTTTAGAGAAACCTTGTCAAAAATCTGTACTGGCGTGTGAGTTCCCGCGACATGATGCGTAAGAGATTACAAGATGAGGCTCTACAGTTTGTCTATGTTATTTCTTCAGATTGAGGGGTTGATGTGTCGTTTTTGTCGGAGTTTGTGAATTCCTTCATAAACCCGTAACGAGTTCTTGCTGCGATGGATTTTCGTGTCATGAAAGATCGGGCCAACAACGGACCGACCCTCGTCTCGAGATTCGCTTTACATCAAGTGGTATCAGAGACCGGCGTTTCTCACGGCACTTCGGAGGAGACGGTCGGCTCGCCGTCACCAAGGAGCTACTGGAGGCTCTCCGGCAATTTTTTGTTGGAGGAGAAAGGTTATGGTGTTGAACTTTTTTACACCTACTGTAAAGTGGGAGAGAAAATTTGCGCCATGACGATTGAGCATGACAGCTCGGTCAACGCGGTGGACATCAACATGGTAGAGAAGTTGGAGCTATCCATGACACCACATCCACGACCATACATGCTGAAGTGGTGCAACGACAAGCTCGACATCACGCACCAAACTATGGTACTGTTTTCAGTCGGAAATTTTCTTGTGAGGTTTTGTGCGACGTAGTTCCGGTGTCGATGGTTTCGTGTCATATATTGTTGGGACGGCCATGGTACAAGAAAAACTATACTACACATAACTATCTCGCCAATACATACACAGTCCTATGAGGTACAAAATATGTTCTTGTGGCTTTGGAGAAGAAGGCGTTCAAGATCCAAAGGAAAGAACGACTGCAAAAAATGAACAAGCCAGAGGAAGCAAATGAAAAGGAGTCTGACGTTGCTAATTTTTTCTGGCATACATTCAATGTGCTGACAAAGATGTTGCTGGCGAGACTGACTTGAAACCGAGGACGGTTTCACTTGAAGAGGAGGAGGATGATATGACCCAAATATCAGCTATATCAGTTATCGACATTGTTCAGTCAGAGGTCCAAAATATTTACGTGCTATATTACTTTCAGTTCTACGATGGAAAATACCTCATGGCCGTCGCCCCTATGGAGCACAGGCAGGCGCACCAGGATTTACCTGGTTGCTACTTTGACAAGCCATGGCTACCAGATTGTATGCAATCATATAATGCAAGAAGGAAAGAGTACATCATAGAAGTTAATATTTGCTTTGGAAGGCCACGTCCACCTCCACCACAAAGGACGGGGCTTGCTTGCTCCCGTCCCGTGCTCCCATCAGTGCTTCCGAAACGTTAAACTCACATCGAAAGACTGGGCCCTTTTCTTTCCCTGCCGTCTATTTTTTCTGAGAAAACAATTCGCGGAGCTCCCGTATTCCGCCCCCCTTCTCCGTACGTATTCCGCTTCGTCCCCTTTTGCTCTCACTTCCGACAGCCGACCGTGGTCCGCGGGGAGCGAAGGCATCGAGTGAATCCAGCGACCGCCCTCTGCTCCCATCGCCGCACTTCCCCGTCCCTTCCCGCCGCTCACTTTGCCACCGCAGCCAAGCAGGCAGCTATTGCACAAGCTCAAGATTGAATCAGATCAGGCCTAGGCCATGGCCTGGAGCAGGTGTGGCGCCACCCCCGTCATAGATGCCGGCCCTCTCCAATCTCAAGACCACCTCCGTCTCCTGGTTTTGCTCCTCCTGCTTGCTGACCTTGACCCCTCCCTGTTCGATCCAGTTTGTTTCTTCGTTCTTCTAATTTATTGTCTGCTGATTGGATTTGTTCTCAGACCAAATTGAGGCGACGCCGCCTACATCACCGACGAGGCAACGGTCACGGCGGCCGCCGACGCCTAGACCGTGGCCACCGTGGCGGCTGTCGCCGGCGGCGACTTGGCTTCCTGGCAGCGCCTTCGCGCGTGTTCCCTGCTAGTATAGCCGCAGTAGAAGCTAAGCAGCAGCAGAGGCGGACGCAGACGCCGTGCTGCTGATCACAAAATTGAGGCGGTCAACTATTCTACAGCTGAAAGACGACAGATCTCACAGGCCTTGAGCTGACCGTAGTTTTTTGAGACGTACTACTAATGAAACTGTTTGGTATGTACTAATGCTAGCCTCACGTTTTAGTCTAGATGTGTATCAACTGCAACTCATTCATTTGTATGATACTATTTGAGTAGGTGTATGCTGCTACTATAAGCATTTCCTTCATTAAGTATTGGTGAGAACTCTGCTCATGCCCGCCGAGGTCGCCTTGCTCCTCACCATGCTCGGTGAGTGACCCTCTCTGATGGGAGTGTCTAGCACAAAATGTTGATCATGTTTTGTCTGGTTGGATGAACTGAATTTTAATTAGCTGATGTTGGTGATATTTACAGACAGCATGAGGCCAGAAGACGTGGGTCAACAGTGTCAACGCCGGCATTGTCACAGTGATCAACTACAGTTCTGCTTGTGAGGTTAGATATAAAATCTATGCTGTTGGATGTTGGTCGTACTACAGCTTGTACCTGATGCAAAGTATTCTTACAACAACATAGTTCATATTGCTTGTTTAGCAGTAGACATGCTAGAAATCACAATACTATTCACAGAACTTGGGTGTGATCATTGTTTTGCGACATGTCTTTAGATGGAGTACACCGGTGAATGAGTTCACAATATTTACAGTGCATGAAAGGTAGAAAAAAATTGTTGATTCCATCGACAGTCACGTGAACAAGTAAGAATTGCAAGCATGGTCGTATACTCATAGGTTCTAATAGAATTGCAAGCAAATACATGAGATAAAAATCTGTAACATCGATTAAGCCAGCTTCTGTTGATGGAAAAATAGTAGATTCTGTCCTGGCATCATCACAGGGGTAGAAGTACCACTCGTAGGAGTCTGTTGTTGGAAGAATGATAGATTTTGTTTTGGCATCATCATAGGGGTAGAGGTACCACATGTAGGAGTCTGTTGTTGGGGGAACGATAGGTTTTTTCCTGGCATCATCACAGGGATAGAGGTATCACTCGTAGGAGTCTGTTGTTGCAAGAATGATATATTCTGTCCTGGCATCATCATAGGGGTAGAGGTACCACTTGTAGGAGTCTGTTGTTGGGAGAATGATAGATTTTGCCCTGACGACATCGCAGGGGTAGAGGTACCAATGGATTGTCGCAGACTTGAGTTGTAATTTGCTAAATAGGGGTGTACAAGATTGGCCGGAGCTCCCATATGACCCTATGCAGGTAAATAGCAAAGCTTAGGTCCCAGAGGATTGAAAATGAGAAAAAGTTAAAAATAAGACTTCTTTTACCATTTGGGTTGGGTTGTACTATGGTAGATACCCAGGCATTTGGTTTGTGGAAGGCATTTCAGGTCGTACTTGTAAAGAATTGGCTGTCTTCTTTTTCTTCTTCGTTTTTGCTTTCTCCGAGCCACCAACGGATCTTGCTGATTCTGGTATAATACTTTCTCCCAAATGACCCTGAGAAGATTAATAGCAAAGCTTAGCGTCATTGTAGTTTGAAAAAGAGAGAAAGTTATATGGGTAGACTTTTTATACCATTAACATTGGGTTATGCATAGGCATCTGATTTGTGAAAGGCATTTTTCTCCCAAATGACCCTGAGAAGATTAATAGCATTACTCATCCTGGCTTGCTCGTTGGCCCGGACGAGCTCAGCATGAAGGGTCTCAACCGCGGCAGCACTATCTGCAGTTATGCATATCTTAGTATATAAATCTCAGCTTCATGCTCATATTATTATACACATATATACTGACTGCCCCACAACATACCTTGCACCTCGTCGAGCCGCCTGTTAATAAGTGTGATGTCGTCATCCGCCACATCAAGTTTCTGCTTCAGACCTGCAACCTCTGTAGCATGGGCAGTCGCCATGGATGAGACAACCTGTGTTCCAGTTAATTAGATTATTTCCTAGGCATATCTTTTTTTGATCCTCTGATCGCCTCCTTTTGGATGCCCATCAGAGTCTCAGGGGCTACTACCTATACACAGGTGCATTTTTGCACGTAGAGTGCAATTGAAAATATTACATTGCATACCTCGAAGCCTCTTAGCAGGCCCGTGAAGGCTTCATTCAATCTGCTTCTCGCGGACAAAATCCTCTCAACTATCGTACCCATTAAGGTACGATGTTCCTCTGAGATGGACGCATGTCGCAACATGTCCATCAATGTATCCGGTGCCACCCGATTCCTAGAAGCGGCGGTGGGAGTGCGGACTCCCTTCGAAGAGATATGTTTACTCGACACTAGAGTCGTCTCTGTCTGTAAACCGGATAGTCTGGGGCCTTTATTGTTAGTCCCAGAAGGGGCCGCACGCCCCGGACCCTGGACTACCGAAGTATCACCTTCGGGAGTGGTCCTCATTGTCCCTTGCACCACTTGTTGATCAGGAGAAATCCTCTGGGAAGACACCTCAAAGTCGTCTGCCCTATTGGGTGAGAAGGTCTATGGAGGCGTCTCGCTTTCCATCATCTCCGGAAGAAGAACCCCCGAGGAGGAGGACTATTGAGGAAGACCGCGTGCCGGACTGCAAACATATATTTTAGATGTTACCCTTGTAAGTGGAAAGGAACAAGATATGTTTAGGACACCCTTATTCACTTACGATTCGGCTAAGGGCTTGTCATTACGGAGGAATTGCGCGACAACGTCGTCTTCCAAACTCGAACTGCCTAACAAGGACATCTTCCCTCGCTTAGGAGCCTTTACCTCCAAATCTTCAGAGGCAGTCCTCTTCTTCCCATGGGGGGAAGGGATGTCAGCTTCTCCTTCTCTTTTGTCTTCGGAAGAGGGAGTTCCAATCTCCCTGGACAGAGTGTCTGGTGTACATTTAGAATGGAGGACACCTTTGGCCTTCTTGCTCTCCTCCTTGTCCTCCTTTGCCGGCACTTGATACGGCGCCAGAGCCAGCATCCTTGTTAATACAGGATTAGCTGAGTTCTCGGGAAGAGGGGCCAAACATCAAAATCGTTCCTCCTTCTTTATCCAGCCCTGTTCGAAGATTGTTTTCTCAGTATTATGGGATATTTAACTTAGCTGTGTTTGGGAGTTGAGTGCTTACCGAGGTATCCGGATGGTTGCAGTCGAGGCCGATGTCTTCGGTGGTATCCGGCCACTGTTTCCGTGTCCCGAAGAATAACTTCCACATTCCTTTGTGCATCATGCCAAAGAAGTGCTGAAGGGTCTGTGGTCCTTTCGAATGGAACTCCCACATGCGGAGAGGCCGTCGCTGGCACGACAGGACCTGGATTACATTGATGAGGCCGGTGTCCTTTTCGAGGAGGCTCCGGATGCGGCTTTGTAGCGTCTGCACGTCGTCAATTGATCCCCAGTCCAGTCCCTTATTAATACATGATGCAAGCCGTAATGGAGGGCCAGATCGGAACGCAGGTGTAGCTGCCACTAGGTACCACGGGGTTCAGTGATGTAAAACCACTCCCGCTGCCATAGGTTGGAAGTTTCCGTGAAAGAGCCTTTTGGCCAAAGAGTATTGGTGAGCTTGTTCACCGTAGCACCACCACACTCTACTTGCTTCCCCTCGATTACCTTCGGCTTCACATTAAAGGTCTTGAGCCATAAGATGAAGTGTGGGGGAATGCAAAGAAAGGCCTCGCACATGACAATGAACGCCGAGATGTGAAGAAAGGAGTCCGGAGCTAGATCGTGAAAATATAGCCCGTAATAGAACATGAGTCTGTGAACGAAGGGATGGAGAGTGAACCCTATCCCCCGAAGGAAGTGGGAGATGAATACGACCCTCTTGCCAGATCTGGGAGTAGAAATAACCTGTCCTTTAGCAGGGAGCCTATGGGGGTTTTCGCGGTCAGGTATCTTGCCACCTGGAGCTCCGCGATATCCTCCTCTGTGACAGTGGAGGCCACCCACCGGCCTTGAAGGCTGGGTCCAGACATGACTGGGAGGCTTAGAGCAATTAATTTGAAACCTGGGTGCTGGGACTCGAGGTTGGAAAGGTTGGAGTAGAGGTAGGCGTAGAGGAGAAAGATGGGTCTGTGCCCCTTTATAAAGGCGATGAATATCAAACGCCTCCTCATAATCCTTAAAGCTTGCCTATTCCCAAGGGATCATGCCAACGGAATGGTTGGTTACCCACGCCTGTATTGATGAGAATCCCACATTAAGGGGACATGATCTCTGCTTCGACAAGACATGCCAATAAAACCGCATCTTGAAATGTGGAGCGAGAGGCTAAAGAAACAACAGTTCGAAGTAATGACCGGGAAGGGACGTGATGTCGCGCTACAAATGTTGTCAGCAAATTGGACTCGTGAAATATTATACTCTCTGCGGTTGTGTGTGGTATTTGTTTTGCAGAGCCGGACACGTTTTCTGTGGATGCTTTGAAGTGATCGGAGGAGGAACCCGCCTTGCAATGCTGAAGATAATCTGCGTGCCGGACACCTCGTCATTGAAGCCTGGTTCAGGGGCTACTGAGGGAGTCCTGGATTAAGGGGTCCTCGGGCGTCCGACCTGTTGGACATGGGCCAGACTGATGGGCCGTGAAGATACAAGATAGATGATTATTTCCCGTGTCTGGATGGGACTCTCCTTGGCGTGGATGGCAAGCCTGGCGTGCGGATGAAGATTCCTTTCCCTGTAACCAACTTTGTACAACCCTAGGCCCCTCCGATGTCTATATAAACCGGAGGGTTTTAGTCCATAAACACAATCACAATCATACAGGCTAGACTTCTAGGGTTTTAGCCATTACGATCTTGTGGTAGATCAACTCTTGTAATCCTCATACTCATCAATATCAATCAAGCAGGATGTAGGGTATTACTTCCATCAAGAGGGCCCGAACCTGGGTAAAACATCATGTCCCTTGCCTCGTGTTACCATCGACCTCAGACGCACAGTTCGGGACCCCCTACTCGAGATCCGCCGGTTTTGACACCGACAGCGGGGGTCGTTGCGTCGCTGTTCAGCGACAACGCATGCATCTCCCTGCTGCCTGTCGTCTGGGGTTTGACGTTGGCCTGGACATGCTCGAGGGTTAGAAGAGGCCATTGATAAATTGTCGGGGTCTTGATTCTGCTGCGCCCTCGCCGGCTGCCGTGGTGGGGACTGAACCGTGGGGACATCCCCCTTCGTACGGCTAGCGGCGCGGGCGGTGGATGTTGCTTGGGGAGGTTGCAGTGGGCAAGCTCGTCGTGAGCCCCCAGCTTCAATGAAACTGAGCAGGCTTTGGATGGTGGCACGCCACTCATCCATCTGCTCGGCTACTGGCGAAAACCTCAGTAATAGCTGAGCTCGCGCCATGGCTTCCGTGGCCGTGCTTGGCATGGATGTCGATGACATCGACCGCACCGTCGCCTAGCTCCGGATGGTGCTAGCGGTGGCGGCGTTGTGCCGACGCTGTTGTGGGATGACCATTGGGGCAACATGGTCGCGCAGTGGTGTTGCTCAAAGATCAGCGTCTCCGTTGAGTGTAGCGGCCTGGTTGGCTCGTCCTGGAGGAGGCGCGTTCGCCGCGGCCGCTCCCGTGGTGGGGGCGACCGGAGGGCGATGGCTCACCCCAGACCGAGTGCCGTTGCTGCGGCTGTGCTTGTCGGCGAGAGGAAGGGGAGCGGACGGATTGACCCCCTTGCCTGGACCTTGCAGAGCTTGACCGTGAGAGGCTGCTAATGATGTTCTCCTCCGGTAGCTCTGGCCTCCGTGTCAGCTGCGGGGGAGGTGGTAACAGCGCCACATTCTCCAACCACGCCCCCAGCAGCGTCCACGTCCTCGCGCGCTCCCGTGGCCCCCGGTGTTAGAGGCCATAGGCGGTGGAGCCTTCGAGGTGGATGGATGGGCCGAGGTGCCAGATTTCTTCTTGGGCGCCATGGTCGATGGCGCTGTCGAGGATGAAGATGGCGATGAAGATGACGTCTGTTGTACACTTTCAGGTTTGCGCAAGCGCTCCCCCTACCTGGCGCGCCAAAGATGTCGCGAGATTTCTGCGGCCACCTATGGGACCAGGTGGCCCCTTGTTGGTTCAGCAGGGGGACAACACGTTGCACAAAGAGTGGACTGGCGTACGGCAGTGTGTCGGAGAGCACACAAGAGATTTACCCAGGTTCGGGCCACCGCGAGGCATAAGACCCTACTCCTACTTTAGTGGATTGATGGTGGAATGAATGTTGTGGTGCGCAGTACACTTGCCCGGCAAGGTTTGCCTCAGGAGCGCAGCGACCACACGCTTGTGGTGGCTTGGGTTCTGTCAACTTTCCAACCTTCTAACCCCTCCTACGAGTGCCATCGGCCTCCCTTTATAGATTAAGGGGTCACCACAGTGGCAAAGTGGTCATTATCCACTGATATGATAGCAAACAGTGCTATCATAACTAACTCTGTGGGCTGACATGGTGCATTAAATGTGGCACTAAGTGTCACATCACTAGTCGCTCGGCATGGCCTGCCGGGCTATGTTGTCAGCTCCGCACCTGCTATCTTGAAACGTTGCAAGACGGGTGTCATTTGTAGGCTTCTTCTGTAGGAAATGGTTTCCATGTGGCGAACGACTACCACTTAATCATCTCGCGACTTGACACCGCACTGATTGAGGACATGAGTTGTGCTTGAGTGGTTGGTGGGGTGGTTCTGCCCCCCGCGAGCCCCGGCAGGCTTTGCCGGGGAGACTCGGTCGCTTACTTTTGGTGGTAGCCTCGCCCCTTGCCGGGCTCTCCTGCCTGGCAAGGGAGGCCCTTATCTTGCCAATATCTTGCTCCTTAGGCTCGATCTTGGTCCCTCTGAGCTGCATGTTGGTTCTTCAAATCTCTTGGTCCTTCAATCTCCGACTTAAGCTGGTGCTTCAATCTTGATCTTGTGCCCATGCACAGTTGGTCATCAGACCCAGGGTTTGTCGCACCGACAAGGTGACAAAGAACTAGCTCCAATTCATCAATATAATGTAGGCATGTCTTCCGTATATAGTCATACATGCTTATGGAAAATAACTTGCATGCCATCTTTTGTCCTACCCTGCAGTGGCAGCGGGGTCCTATTGGAAACTAAGGGATATTAAGGCCTCCTTTTAATAGAGAACCGGACCAAAGCATTAGCACTTAGTGAATACATGAACTCCTCAAACTACGGTCATCACTGGGAAGTGTCCCGGCTATTGTCACTCCGGGGTTGCCGGATAATAACACGTAGTAGGTGACTATAACTTGCAAGATATGATCAAGAACACAAATATATTAATGAAAATATAATAGGTTTAGATCTGAAATCATGGCACTCGGGCCCTAGTGACAAACATTAATCATAGCAAAGTCATAGCAACATCAATCTTAGAACATAGTGGATACTAGGGATCAAACCCTAACAAAACTAACTCGATTACATGGTAAATCTCATCCAACCCATCATAGTCCAGCAAGCGTATGATGGAATTACTCACGCACGACAGTGAGCATCATGAAATTGGTGATGGAGGATGGTTCATGATGACGATGACGACGATTCCCTCTCTCCGGAGCCCAGAACAGACTCCAGGCCTGCCCCCCTGAGGAAGAACAAGAGGTGGCAGTGGCTCCGTATCATAATACGCGATGAATCCTTCTCTCTGGTTTTTTTCTCCCCGAACGTGAATATATGGAGTTGGAGTTGAGGTCGCTGGAGCCTCTTGGGACACACAAGACTAGAGGGCGCACCCTCCACCCTTGTGGAGAGGTGCTGGGTCCCCTCTGGTTGATTCTTTCGCCAATATTTTTCATTTATTCCAAAAATAATCTCTGTGAAGTTTCAGGTCATTCCGAGAACTTTATTTTTGCCAAAAATAACACCATGGCAATTTTGCTGAAAACAGCGTCAGTCCGGGTTAGTTCCATTCAAATCATGCAAATTAGAGTCCAAAACAAGGGAAAAAGAGTTTGGAAAAGTAGATACGATGGAGACGTATCATTTCCCCGGCAGAACAGCTCAGCCAGAGCCCTAGATTGCTTCTGCCCAGGTTTCGCCTCGAGACGGCGACGCTTCGCCTAGGGGGTAGGGCACGCCCCCACCCTTGTGGCTACCTAGTGGGTCCCCAGTGGTACTGTCTTCACCCAATATTTTTTATATATTCCAAAATAATTCTCCGTAAATTTTCAGGACTTTTGGAGTTGTGCAGAATAGGTCTCTCGGATTTGCTCCTTCCGGTCCAGAATTCCAGCTGCCGACATTCTCCCTCTTTCCGTAAACCTTATAATATAAGAGAGAAAATACATAAGTATTGTGCCATAATGTGCATCCCATAATGCAATAAATATCAATATAAAAGCATGATGCAAAATGGACGTATCACTGCTCTTCACGTCCTTGATTACTCCCGCCATGGACTCCAAAAGGGACAAGTCCTTGGCGCCGTCAGAAGAATCATTAGCTTCTTCGACTCTTTGGGACGGCGCTGCCAGAATGCGCCTGATCTCTTCATCAAAATCCATGCCCACTTAAACGGATGAGCCATGGGCTGCAAGCCCAGGTTGGGCAAGGACCAGTGCCAGATTGCTTCAGGATGGTTGTGGGACTGCAGCCGATGTGCCAAAAAAGGGAAGAGGGACCATGGTTTGAAGGGGATTTTCCTCCTCAACCACTATCTCTGGGCCAGATGTGTTGTCGAGGGTCTCCTCAGCTTCCTTTGAGAGTTCTTGGATGTTCCCAGCAGCATGCTTCTGGCCTTCTGCGGCAGCAATCCTAGTGGCCTCCTCGACAACATCCTTCGTGATGTTGGCCACTTCCTCCAGCAACTTAGGTTCCTCGGTTGCCGATGCTGCAAATAAAATCGACAAGCAACGATAATGAGATACCCAGATACGAAGCAATTCCAGTAAAAAGAGACAAGGGCAAGTGGATTACCTGGAGGTGTTTGCCGTGGAGGGGCGGCGGCTTTCCCGGCAACATCGGTTGTCGGTATGCGATCCGTGTCCACTCCCTCGGTAGCCGTGGTCTCAGCGTGAACAGACCCCTCAGCGGAAGCCCTTTCCAGTGATTTCTGAGCTTATACCTTGGTTTGGGAGGACCTCTCTTGGTGGGCCCCACCCTAGTGGATCTCCTCTCCTCCCTTGGCGGGGGATGGGGCATGTTCCTTCGCATCTTTCTGGGTGGGCGAAACCTGCCCCATGCCATCATGCCGGGCTCTCAGCTGGGGGCTGGGCACAAGATCCCCTGTCCTGTCCCCCGCCAGACCCGTGCTCGCCAAAGGCCCAGGCGCTGCCACGTGCTTTGTTCATTTGGCCCGGTGGACAAGGGGTTCTTCTTCTCTGCCAAGTCAACAAACAAGATTGAATCAACAACTATCAAATGCATAGTACCTCAGCAAGAAGTTCAGTAGATCTCCTTACTCTAGATCTACAAGCATGGAGCCTAGTGCATACGCCGCCCCTCTTCAGAGTTGGAGGAGCGGAGCTTCCCGGAAGCTTTGAGCTCGTTGGCAGGACCGAGGTTCATGGCATGGTCGAGCTATGTGAGGAAACTGGACTCAACTGGGGTCTAAGGTTAACCCCAATAATGGCTTGTCGCTTGGCGGGTGGAGTTGTGGCCTCCGACAGGCGAGTAGATTGGCTGTGCACCACCTCTGACTTGTCAGTCTTGGAGGCGATCTTCCTCGCCATCTTGGTGACTGTCGAGGAGGCAGGAGCCGCCTTTCCCTGTCTGGTCCACTTGCGAGGGAGTCTATATGGGTATTGTCTTAGGGCTTGAGGACCCAGTGTGAGCCGTTCCTCCTCCGCCTTAGGCTGTTCTGCCTCTTCAGCCTCATTCTCTTCTTGGGCTTCTCCTTCCGCGGCATGATGAGTTCCGGCCCCGGAAGGGTCAGCCCCAGCAAGCTCTTCTGTGTTGTGCTCCTCACTCCCTTCTTTAGAGGAACCTTGGCCTTCAGCTTCCACCTCCTCTCCGGGCCTCTCCCTCTTGGCAGCCTAAAGCGCCCTGTCATCTATGATCTGCTTTACGATGAACCCTGCCTCTGTCGGGGAAGTGCGCTTGACAATGTCGTTCTCCACCCCGGAAGCCCTTTCTTCCAAACTGGTGACCCATTCTATCTCTGAATTCAGTGTTGGCAGTTGGCAATCCGGCGCTACTCCGTAAGTGTTGTAGTCAGGCATCAATTTCAGAATTTGGTGCCGGGCAGAATTAATGTGCAACGGGTCAACCCTTGCCGGCAGATGGAACGGCCTGAGGCTTCCGAACAACTGGTCGCATAGCTAGCCATGGCCGTAGATTGACAAGTTGTTGGCGGGGCCTGGGTACAGGCGCATCCTGTTGGCGGAGTTCCCATACTCCCAGGCAAACCTATCCCTCCTCTGCAGTGGTGCGATGCAGCACCGGAGAAAGTCAGGCCCCACCTGCTCGATGGTTAGCCCGGTCGCTTTGAGGTGAGCAATCTTGTTCAGCGTCTGGCGGAGCCTGACGTCATTAAGGCCTAGTTTTCTCCAGTCGCTACTGCACACAACGCATTCCGTTCACGCCGTGCAGAACTCCAAAGCATCTTTGTCCAGAATCCAGCACCAGTCTGCCCTCCATTCATCCCATCTGTCGCGCTGCTGGCCGGGGATATAATCCCCGTCATCCTTTTTGCCCCGAGGAATCCAACTTATATTCTCCAAGCGGTGAGATTTGTCTTCGACCTGCGGGACGAAGAAATGCCTAAACAGATCCACATTGGGGGCAACTCCATTTTTTTCACACAGATGGGCAAAGATTTCCATGCACGCCATTGCATTGGGCGTGAAATCCATAAGACGGAATCCATACACCGTCATCATGGCCACAAAGAAATAGGAGAAACGGGAGGTGAGGCCACAGAAGAAATACACACAGAAAAAGTTGTATGAATCCGATGGAACCTTGTCCCCCTCCGGCGAGACCATGGGAGCTCCATGCCCTTTCAGAACTTCCCTCCCCCACATGTACGCATACTTTGCAATCAGGGTGTTAGCATCGAAGTTTGATAGGAAGAAGACTACATCTTCCAATTGCTTCCTGTCCAACCCCTCTGCCCTTTTCTTCTTCCACTCTGTGGCGGTATCCCTTGTAGTGGCCACCCGCTTCCCCTTCGCACCAGCCGTCTTTTTCCCCATCTCACGAGCTCACTGGATGGACCAAAGATCTAGTAGGAGGCAGGTGATGGCGATGAGAGCGGTTGCCTGGCTTGAGGAAGAAGATGATGGGAGAGGAGATGGAAACGAATGAGTAGCGCCCCTTCGCATTGCCTTTTTATTGGTAACAGGCGTGGGGGCTGGATCTTCGCAGTCTTTTCTCAAAAAGTTACCACTTTTGCAGGCGCATTACCCATTAACTACTACTGTTCCACAACCCCATGACCTGCAGTAATTACGCAGAGTGGACGTTGGATGGATTGGTCATCATAACAACCGCTGCATGTACAACAGTTCTTCGACACGTATCCATGCATTGTTTGGGGTTCAGCGACACGTATGGCTCAGGCCCGGGGGCCTCTGTTGGGGTACACAAACAACGGTGTGTGTTTCCGCTGACTTGTGCACGGACACAGAAGCTACAACCCCGGCAGCCAAGGCTTGACAAAGGAATGACGATCACAAGCATACCAAAACAAGACCAAACCAAAGGAGCCGCTCCTCATGAGATCAAAGGGCAGATCAAGAAGACCAAGTCATACAAGACACTAGAAAATCATCTTGGGAAGGCATCCCTTGCCGGGCAGGACAGCCTGGCCGGGTCGAGGCCGCCCCAAGGACAAGTCAAAGATTTAATGTGAATAGTACGGGGACCGTCATGTGCGTAGCGCCTTGTATTTCGTACATGATCACTCAAACCGATTGAATGTGATTAACTTTGTTTTGCAAGTTTTATGTGAATAGTATGTCTCATGTGTATGTGATGCATGTGTGTAAATTATACATGGCTTGTGTGTCATGTTTGTCAGCCAGCAGGAGCCAAAGTGCTGTAATTATAATGTATAACGACCTGCGTGTCGACTTGTGATTCTCTGTAAATTCATTACCAGTTGTAGTAGTTGGATAATAGAGATCATGTTGGTGGCTTGGCGTCCCGACGTGACAAACAAGATGGAGTTCCTAGATGGTCATTGGAGTTAGAGCCAACATGGAAGAACATCCATGAAGGAGCCATAATATTTCACCAATATGTGTTTATTTGTGATTGTTATGCTTCCTTTTTTTCTATGCATGTTAAAAATGTTAGAAAGATCCCTCATTAATTTCAAGCTAATTGCCATCTCCGATGTTGCACCTTGGCATGTCAAGTACGTCTAGTAGTGGGCTCATAAAATTGGGGTGTTGCTAGGTGTCCTTGAACTGAAGGGTTCGTGTCGGACACAGACATGCACTACATCAGGTTAACTTGACAAGGCTATCAAAACTATTTTGGGCCTTGTGGCAAAGAAGGTTGGGAGCCAGGGTATGAGATACCTACCCGACCGGCAGGAGACATATAGAGATACGATTAGCAAGGAGTTGCTTACCAGATAAGTATGTTGGCTAGCAGTGATGCTAAAGCTCACTAGTCGCATGCGCTAGTCGAATCCTGAATCACTGGGAGTTCGCAGAGGGATGCCGACTTTAGTGGGAGTATTTCTATTTAAGGCTTGAATTACTCTACATTAACACATTTCTTAGTGATTGCATATTTTTTCTGTTGTAGATCAATTGCACCACCTGCTCAACCCAACTTCGCATTGAAATCAATCTTGGGAAAGGATAAACTTAATGGAACAAACTTTACCGCCTGGTATAGAAATCTGTCGGGGTACACAAACAGGGGTGTGTGTTTTCCTTAACTTTTGCACGGACAAAGAAGCTTCGGCCCCAGTAGCCAAGGCTTGACAAAGGAATGATGATCACAAGTATACCAAAACAAGACCAAACAAAATGAGCCGCTTGTTGTGATTTCAAGGGGCGGACCAAGTCATACAAGACAGCAGAACATCACCTTGGGAAGGCCTCCCTTGTCGGGCAGGAGAGCCTGGCCGGGTCGAGGCTGTTGGGAAACGTAGTAATTTTAAATTTTTTCCTACACACAGGCAAGATCATGGTGATGCATAGCAACGAGAGAGGAGAGTGTGATCTACGTACCCTTGTAGACCGACAGCGGAAGCGTTAGCACAACGCGGTTGATGTAGTCGTACGTCTTCATGGCCCGACCGATCAAGCACCGAAACTACGGCACCTTCGAGTTTTAGCACACGTTCAGCTCGATGACGATCCCCGGACTCCGATCCAGCAAAGTGTCGGGGAAGAGTTCCGTCAGCACGACGGCGTGGTGACGATCTTGATGTTCTACCATCGCAGGGCTTCGCCTAAGCACCGCTACAATATTACCGAGGATTATGGTGGAAGGGGGCACCGCACGGCGCTAAGAAAACGATCACGTGGATCAACTTGTGTGTCTAGGGGTTCCCCCTGCCCCCGTATCTAAAGGAGCAAGGGGAGGAGGCCTGTCGGCCCTATAGGTGCGCCAAGGAGGAGTCCTCCTCCTAGTAGTAGTAGGACTCCTACTAGGAGGGGGAAGGAAGTGGGGAGGGAGAAGGAAAGGGTGGCGCCGCCCCCCC